>NW_020539727.1:12667966-12688686 GCF_003426905.1 Ctenocephalides felis | reverse complement strand
TTCCCGATATGTATAAATAATCGACTTAACCAATAATAAACAAATTAATTTATGAGTAATTAAAAGTATTCCGAGTAGATTCATTACACATAATTGAAAACGAACGAACACGTTGACTCTTAAATGCAAATTTTCACAAATCAACTATTTTTATAATTTAACCAGTTTCCATAGGACTTTAATGGTTTGGTATGTTCATTAAGACCAAGTACTTCATTGTTATACCAAGTAAATCGATTAATTTTTATTTTAACAAACGTCGAAAAAACTACTCATTTTCTCAAACTTTGATGATTTTTTACAAATAAACTACTTGTCGTAAGGCCGTAATATTTCAGTAAGTTCTATAAGACCATGATATATATCGCCAAAAAAAGTTCCATAAAAATCGGCTTACATTTTTTTTCAAAAACGAATTACAAGACAACGGCTCGGTAGATTTTCACCTAAAATTAATCAGTGTCATTCCCAACTAATATCTTTCGAACTGTTTTTGATTTTTTAAAATCGGTTCGGTAGGATGAGCTTAAATGTGGACGAAAAGTTTAACACTTTCTTCCAAGTTACTAAAAAAACGGCTTGGCAGATCGTCGCCTGTCCTCATTGAGATACATTAAATGGCTTTTCAATTTTTGAAATCGGTTCAGACGTTTTTGAACAAACGTCGATGAAAGGTCTAATTTTGACAAATGCCAAAAAAACTATACTAATTTTTCCAAACTTTGCAGAATTTTTAAAATTAAACGAGTTGTCGTAGGGCCGTAATATTTTAGTATGATCTATAAGACTATGGTATCTACCGTCAAATAAAAAATCGACGATTTTTTTTTTAATTTCAAAATTTCTCCTTCGGGAAGTTAAAAAATTACGAAGCAGAATCTAAACATTTATTTTAAAATTTTGCTATGACATGCCTAATGAATCAAGTGAGATTTTGAGAACTCTGCAGAGAAAAATTAAACTTTGCCATAGATTTGTAGGATGGTACCTACTTTCCTCGGAAAAACTGTTGTATCTTCTTTTATACCATCTCTCGGAGTCATCCCTTATTATAGAACAACATGTGGTAACACTATGCTACCCCTTTGGCAACACTGTTTCCGCCACAGAGGCGCAACGAGCAGTTCAAGATCAGTGGCGTTCATCAACCATTATAGCAAACATTTCCATTTTGTTGAAAATTCTGTCTGATTGTTTATAAATATATTCTATGTAACGTGTACGTAAGTCTTTTATTTAAAAAAAGTTTTAGGGGTAGGCAACTCTGGACAAAAATGAAATGTTTTTCAGAGTAAAATGTAAGCTCTTCCATATGGAAATCCTAATCTAAATTCTGTGAAGAACATTCATGAACAGAAAAATCGAAATAAATTCTATTACTAAAATGACTATTACGAAATATGGGTCTATGGTAGAAAGGTAAAAAATTTAGGGCTGTGTGCTTTTAAATTACAAATATGCAAAACAAATGAAATTGGTAAATAAAATATCAAGGGTTTCCAACCACTAATGTGTTTGAAAAATAGATGTTTTCCGATACTCAGATTATCAGTCATACTAAATATGATTGTAAAATTTCATAAAAATTGGTCAAGTCATTTTGGAGGAGCAACAAACATGAGACGTCTATATATATATATATATATATATATATATATATATCTTCTTTATTTTTTACACTAGGTGAAAATTATGATAACACTATCTAATCAATTCTGAACTTTCAAGATTACATGAATCGTTTACAATCTAATCTTACACAAAATACTCAGATTTCTGGAAATAGATTTTATTGTAATCTGATAATTTGTTCCATAAAGTGTATAAAGTATTATCGCAAAAATAACTTAAATATTTTATATATCATATATTTATAAAAATCAGAACTCATCGAGTCTTTGCTTTTTTTATTTTTAATTCTTTTTGACAAATTTCTCATTACAATTTCTGTTTCTGTAATACTATTGATTTTCTATCCATATAAAGGCTACTTTCACATTTAAACCAATTACTGTCTAACTTTTACTGATGCAACTACCGCTTGACATCAGACTGTCCGAGGCCAATCTCAATGATAAATTCATTTTCACAATTCATATAATATTGAAGAATTATTTTTTAATGCAAAAATGCCATGTATGGGCTACTTTTTCATAGAAACAAATTACTGTCTAACTTTTATTGATGTAATTACTGCTTGACATCAGATTGTCCGAGACCAATCTCTATGATGACTTCATTTTTACAATTTATACAATATTGATGAATCATTCTTCAAAGCAAAAATGCCATGTAAGAGATACTTTCTCATAGAAATAAATAACTGTCTAACTTCTACTGATGTAACTACTGCTTGATATCAGGCTATCCGTATCAGGTAACAAAGCGAATTTTTAATTAATAGTCCACAGCTTTAACCATTGATCCACGGGTGACCCTAAAAATTCAATATTGACAATTTTGTAAATTTTAATACATTTACTCTTGGTTTCAGGTTTCGACTATCAGGTTTTCAGGTTTCAGGTTCGACAGAACAGAAATCTTGATGCATACAGAAAATCGTCGCAAGTTTGTTGCAAATGCTTTCGACATTAAAATAACGATAATAATATAAATAAATAAATGAATGCGTTAAATAAAATAACAATAATATAAACGGACTTATCTTCTTATACATCGGACGTATATCGAGTTACGGTTTTAAAATTAAAGAGAGATCTGGGAGAAACTAAGATAGAATAATATATATATATATATATATATATATATATATATATATATATATATACGAGGTGTGTTCAAAAAGTACCCGGAATTACTAATAATTAAATTTCGCGGGTCTGGAGTGTCTGATTGTCAAATTTTTTTTTTTATTGTGTTGGTATACATGCCCCTAAAGTATGATGAAATTTTCAGCTATATTCACTGTTTACTTTGTCTGTGGTAGTCGCTAAGGTTCGACGTGTTTTTCTGAGCTCGGCGATTTTTACAATGGAAGAATTGAAAAAGTCAAAGAATTTGTATTAATTTTGCGTAAAAATGAAATAAGTGTTGCAAAGTGCAAAAATTCACCAGATATGGCTCCGTGTGACTTTTTCCTATTCCCAAAGTTGAAGAGACCCATGAAAGGACGGCGGTTTTCCTCGATTGAAGAAAATCGCCGAGAGTGCTCAAGGACATATCAAAAAGTGAATATCAAGGGTGCTTCGAAAATTGGAAAAAACGCTGGCATAAGTGTATTATATCTGGGGGGGACTACTTTGAATGGGACCACATTAATGTAGACGAATGAATAAATATTTTTTTGAAAAAATGAAAATTCCGGGTACTTTTTGAATAGACCTCGTATAGTGTTAACAAAAAAAAAAGTGTGGTTGACCATTGGGTTGTCCCCTCAAGAAACAAAATACTAGGATAAAATTTGTTATCAGCTCATAAAACAAGTAGTTCATATATCTTTTTAAAATAATGTAGTAAATGTAGTAAATAGTATTTTGTTATTAAATGTATTTTATTATAATTATATATCATTATAAATTTGATATTAAAAAAATTAATTAGATACACAGAAGGAATGGTTTTCTTACCAATTTCTAAAGTAAGCTAGAAAAATAATATTAGAACTATTTGAAATACGAGTATGTAGTTTGGCTACAAGTATTTTATTTTATTTGTTGTAAGAGCTTTGGCCTTGCAAAATCAAGATCAAGTTGGAAACGTTACTTGGACAGTCTTATATCAATCAGTATGAATTTCCGTTTCATAATTATCATAATTTAAGGAAATATTAAAATAATTGTTAAAAAATGTAAGACCAAAGAAAGTGATAGATAATAATATAAATAGATCAAAATTTAACTTTACTTATTATTTATTATATAGTACATAATTGCAAATTTACTAAAATAGAATTCACATTTATCAAAAATTTAAATGCTATATATTAAAATTTAATGAAAATCTATAAATTACATACAGAAGTATGATTGTTTGATTTGCAATAAATTTAATACTTATACTTAGTAATATTTTTATTTTTTTAACAGAAGTAATAATTCTGCAAACTACTTGTAATAAAATATCGAGTTAAAAATTAACCTGTATGAGAACCTTAAATCATAAATGTTATAATAATTATTGTAATAATAATTTCAAAAATTAGTAATGAAACCTTTTCTTCTCTGTGACTCTCTTAAGATTTAAAAAAAAACTCTGTGCTTATTATTATTATATAAAAATTAGTAATGAAACCTTTTCTTCTCGGTGACTCTCTTAAGATTTAAAAAAAACTTAGTACTTATTATTATTATATAAAAATTATATATAAATATATAAGTATTATATAAATATATATAAGTTATAATAATTATTGTAATAATAATTTCAAAAATTAGTAATGAAACCTTTTCTTCTCTGTGACTCTCTTAAGATTAAAAAAAAATCTGTGTTTATTATTATTATATAAAAATTAGTAATAAAACCTTCCTTCTCTGTGACTCTCTTGAGACCTAAAAAAATCTGTGCTTATATTTTGTAGAGTTTTAGTATTAGAATTCTAAAATTTCTAGATTTCTTGCTTTTGATTTGAATAAAGAAGAAATGTTTTATCCTACTTATTTATAAAAATATTATTACAATGATTAACACTATATGGGACTTTCATGTCTATGAGATTTTATTTTATATCTACAACCTATAGTGGAAATTTGATATCATACTACTTGATATCGAGCTGACAGAGATTGGAATCGAACCCCAGACTTTTATCTACAAGCCAAAGATTTTATTTACACCACGTCGAAGTATAATTGTGATTTTTATAATAATGAGTATAATTTAAGATTCTATTTCATTTCTATAACCTCAAGTGGAAATTTGATATCACACTGCTCGATATCGAGCTGAACGAGATGGGAATCAAACCCCAGACTAGTTTCTACAAGCCAAAGTTTTCATTTGCACCACGACGGAGTATAATTGTGATTTTTATGATAATGAGTACTATTGTGATTTTTATGATTTTTTTATAATAATTCTGACCAGCTCTCTGTCTAATCGATTTTTACCTCAGATGATGATGTCACCATTCGGTTCAATGGAACTAAATGCGATACGATCACCTGTGGTGACATTATGCTGTTTCAACGTTAAACAAATACGAAAATAAATTTTGCCAGATCATAATTAACCGAAAAAACATTACACCGAGTCTAAAATAAATAGCAGAAAAAAATATTTGCGAAAAATTCCAACAGAAACCGAAATTCTGGTGAAAGATGATCGAGATAAAAAAAAATAGTATGGATAAGAATTCTAGACTGACCAAATTAAAAGTGTGCTAAATCCATTTTGGTATATATGTACTTGCAATTTTATTTATTGTCTAGGTAATAAAAGCACCTTTAAAATTTTCTGTACTCCCAATTTTTGGGTTCTAAGTCGATTATCATTATCTAGATTAATTATATCCAAGAACACTTCCTCAGTTTTTCCCCAACATGATTTTTCTGACAATTCCTAAGAATTTCAAAATTTTCTCCGAAAGACAACAGCAAATATGCAAATTATTACCATATGACTCGTGTGTTTATAGTTGTTCCTTATCAATTTGCTGGACGTGACCTCCTTTGTCATATATATAGTTGTGACTAAACATTTGTGCAAAAGAATTTTTAACATCCTTATCTTCTCTGCAATTCGAATAATAAACAATGATGTGCAAGTGATGAAATTCAAACTTTTATCTTAAAATTAAAGCAATTCTCTTCAAATGTTTTAGGTCTTGTTTTTGCCACTATAAATGTACCTCCAAAATTTATTTTCCTTCCAAGGTCTTATCACATCTTTTTGCAATGCAACAAGTACTGTTGATTAAAAATTAACACCAGCAATTTTCTCCAAATATTTTGTTTCATGTTTATACATTTTGCACCATAAATCTACCTCCAAAACTTTTTTCCCATCCAATATCTTATCACATCTTTTTGCAACCCAAAACAAGTACCTCTCATTAAAAATTAACACCGCCAAATTTAAAACGTTCACACCATAAAGGAAGCATTTAAACCAAAATTTATGATATGATCACCATCATATCAGATCTCTTAAATTTCAATTAAATCCGCTCCCCAAATTCCTCCTGGTCCAAAACCAGAAGAAGAAGTCGAATCTCTGAATTTCTCTTATGAACATCGTCGAATCGGCGAATTGAAATACCGTTCGGCGATCCTCAGATAAAGTTATTCGCATTGACACCAAAATCTTTAATTAACCTCACGGATTACGGTAAATTAAGTTTATCCATCTCGTAAAATAAGAAAATAAGAAGAAACATGTCGAGATGGTGCTGATTGGGAAAAGATGAAGAGAGGTTTTGCTAACAAAGTTGCTGGGTAAGAAGACACAAAGTCGAGTACACATCGCTAAATGTTACTGCTTTCGGTTAAAGTTTATTTTAGCCATTTTACTAATCATTCTATTTGCTAGTTTTATGTTTACATGATTTTTATCCTTTTACTCCAAAAAACTTCCCATTACTCGCGGTTTCTTAAAGTTAATGAAACAAAGTTGGGAATCTCTTCTGGAGAAGTAAACTGGTTCTTTCTATTGTCATTGTCTCTGTTAAAGTGTTGTTTGTATATTCAATTTTTTTTACGTAAAACTTCTTTAATCACGACTAGGGTGTAAATCTATACAAATGCAACGGAAGTGCGTTACGGCAGAGTCGAGTGCCAATGATTCGTCATTCGCTCTCGATGATATCATTTTTATACGGGTCGATTGTGATTAGTCGTCGTGTATGTGAATATGTCGTTGCATTGCATGCGTAACGGCATCAACATTGTATTCGTACCGATATCAACTAGGAAATCGGCATAAATAAATAAACATTCTAAAGTTACATCGTAGTTCTAATCTTTATTTAATGAAAAATGCCTGAACCAGAAGAATATTTGACCCTGTTCCTTGAAAGTAATAAAACAAATTAAACATTTGGACCGTGTACTAAACGTAAGTTCATTGATTAGAACTTATTTCTATATTATTTGTAGTTTCTATAAATATTTGGCATCTCTATTTAATTGATATCATTCTCTGAATTTGGAGGAAAATTTCTTGTTTTTGTTTAAGAATCATTCATTAAAAAAGATCTTTTTCTTGAATTTTTGTAAAAGATTTCTTTCATCAATTTCATCAAAAACAAATTATTCCTATGAAATTCAAAGATTTATTCCAATGAAATTCAATAATTAAAAATTTTAACTAAAAAATTCACCCCAAATTTAAGGAATGATACTAATTAGTGAAAAAAGAAAGTTCGTCGTAAACATCAAAATTAGAATTTCAAACTAAAAACATTTAGGAAAGATTTATGGATTAAAAGATTAAAAAATTGGAAATATTTAAACTGAATTGTTTTCTATTTTAGAGAATGACATGAATCATCACTGATTCAGACAAACTTTATTTTCTAATTAATATCATTCCTTAAATTTGGGGAAAATTTTCTAGTTAAAATTTTTAATTTTTGAATTTTATAGGGATGAATTTTCTTACTAATTAATGTCATTCCCTTTATTTGGAAGGCATTTTTATTTCAAAAATAAATATTATGAAATTTGTGATGAGCAGGCTGTAAAAAAATTTTCTTTTAACATTAATTAGTCATTTGTTGAATTTGGGAGAACTTTTTCAGTTTATTGATTTAAATATTAATATTTCTGTCTAGAAAAAATACTTTACTTATAGTTGTATATTGTCAATTTTTTAATTTGAAAAAAAAAAACAATTTCAGAAAAATATTTTACCCTGTTTATTTGAAAATAATAAAACAAATTAAACATTTGTGCCGTGTACTTGAAAGTAAAAAAAAATACAAGCAGTCAATGAATGTATGTTAATTTCAATTACATGAAGTTCTTCAAACACAATTATTACATGATGAGTGAAATTGTGAAAACAATAATTGTTTAGGCGTTGTTTAACATAATCAACGGTGTGAACGAATATTATAGAATTTATTAATCAGCAATTACTTCATTTCTCTAATGAAGGTTCATTTCTAAATGCTAATTACAATGACAAACCGATCATGTCATATTTGAAGTATGACTTTGATTACATTATTGTTTTTAAATATTATAAATATTTTTAATGCAATCATAAATATATAATTTATAATTTACCATTATATAAATGTGTATAATGGTTGACACTAATAAATGTGTGCACCACGAGTGTTACCATATTACAGATGAACATTATTCGAAATTGTTTTATGATGTATTTATTTTTACTTAAATGTAATCTTGTACAGTAGCAAATGAGTTTTACTTCAATCGCGTGTGAACCTTACGCGCACTCTTTTTTTTATACATTCTGCCCAAGTAAATCTACGTTTCTTCTTATCTGGAGCAGCAAGTTTTTTTTCCATTGTCTCTGTTAAAATGTTGTTAAAACTATGACAACCCTCCGTGTACATGTCTTTAGTGATGCCTTAGACTATATTTCCATTTAAATATTTAATAAAATATTCCACAAATCTTGACCAAGACCAAGATCAAGACAGAGTCAACTTCTTATCTCAGCTGTCATATGTGTCATGTCGAGGAGAGGTTTGTCCTTCGTAATGCAAATAATGGAACTCGTTCGTATGAATATCAACTGTTGAAGACGACGCTATCTTAAATCGTGAAAGCGTTTTGAAAAAATATTTAAATAGACAGATAAGACGTTGTAATTATAATTGCAAATCTGTATCGCTTAATTCTTGGTAATATGCAGAGATTACGAAGTCTTCGAAGTAAAGAGCTGATATCAATTCTTGATGGTGTAATGGAACGCTTGTTACTTTGTACGAGAATTACAAGGATAAATTTATAGTTTTTTCTGGTATATTGATAGATGTAAAAGGTTTAATGAGGTGACAGTCTATATCAATTAACAGAAGTTAAGTAATAGCAAAGAGAAAAAAAGAGTGCGCGTAAGGTGCACACGCGACTGAAGTAAAACTTATTTGCTACTGTACAAGATGGCATTTAAGTAAAAATACATACATCTTATAACAATTTTGAATAATGCTTAATAGTAATATGGTAACACTCGTGATGCACACTTTTATTAGTGCCAAGCATTATACACGTTTATATAATGATAAATTATAAATTATATATTCAAAATAGCATTAAAATTAATATTTAAAAACAATAATGTAATTAAAGTCATACTTCAAATGTGACATGATCGGTTTGTCATTGTAATTAGCATTTAGAAATGAACCTTCATTAGAGAAATGAAGTAATTGCTGATTAATAAATTCTATAATATTCGTTCACACAGTGGATTATGTTAAACAATCCCTAAACAAATATTGTTTTCGCAACTTCACTCATCATGTAATAATTGTGTTTTAAGAACTTCATGTAATTAAAATTAACATACATTCATTGACTGCTTGTATTTTTTTACTTTTTCGCTGGCGATATAATCTCATTATTTAAACAACTATAATATCTGTCTTGCCTAAAAAATATTTTTCATTTTAATAACTTCAAAGATTTATAGAAACTACAAATAATATAGAAATAATTTCTAATCAATAAACTTACGTTCAGTTCATGGCACAAATGTTTAATTTGTTTTATTATTTTCAAAAAAACAGGGTAAAATATTCTTCTGAAATAGATTTTTTTCTAAATTTAAAAATTGTCATTATACAACAATAAGTAAAGTATTTTTTCCAGACACAAATTTTAATATTTATATCAATAAACTGAAAAAATTCTCCCAAATTCAACAAATGACTTCAATTAATATTAAAAGGAAACATTTCCACAGCTTGCTCATCACAAATTTCATAATATTTATTTTTGAAATATAAATTTTTTTCCAAATGAAGAAAAGTAAGAAAATTCATCCCTATGATATTCAAAAATTTATCCATATGAAATTCAAAAATTAAAAATTTTAAGTAAAAATTTTCCCCAAATTTAAGAAGAAATTAATTAGAAAATGAAGTTTGTCTGAATCAATGAAAATTCATGTAGTTCTCCAATTTTATAGAAAAAAAATTCAGTTTAAATATTTTCAATTTTTTATTCGTGTTAAAAACGTCTTTTAACGCTAATTAATGGATTTACTTAAATTAATTTTTTATAAATCTTTCCTAAATATTTTTAGTTTGGAATTCTAATTATTTACGACAAACTTTCTTTTTTCACTAATTAGTATTATTCCTTAAATTTGGGGTAAATTTTTTAGATAAAATTTTTAATTTTTCAATTTCATAGGGATAATTTTTTTTGATAAAATTGATGAAAAAAATCTTTTACAAATATTTAAAAAAAAGATTTTTTTTTATGAATGAATAATTCTTAAACAAAAACAAGAAATTTTCCTCCAAATTCAGAGAATGACATCAATTAAATAGAGATGCCAAAGATTTATAGAAACTACGAATAATATAGAAATATTTTCTAATTGACAAACTTACGTTTAGTACACGGCACAAATGTTTAATTTGTTTTATTATTTTCAAGGAACAGGGTAAAATATTTTTCTGATTCAGGCATTTTTCATTAAACCAAGGTTAATACGATGTAACTTTGAAATGTTTATTTATCTATGCCGATTTCCTTGTTGATATCGGTACGCATACAACGTTGATGCCGGTACGCATACAACAACAGATCTCTATTCACATACACGACAGTAATCACAATCGACCCGTATAAAAATGATTTATCGAAGCGAATGACGTACACTTCGGCGTAACGCTTCCGTTGCATTTGTACGGATTTACACCCTAGTCGCGCCTAAAGAAGTTTTATTCAAAAAATCACTCAAGGGCCATGTATAAGAGTTTGTAGAAAACCTCTCAAGTACAAGATGAAGTCGTTTTTAACTTAAAGGTTAAAGTTAAGCACGTGACATATGACCTATATTTATTCGGGAGTGTTCCACGATAGTCGGCAACGCTCGTTCACTCAGTGACGTCACAGTCCCCATCTATGTTTTACAAATGAGGACTAACAGTCCATGTAGTGTAAGGTCTATAGTTTTCTGTCGTTAAATTGTAAAAGTATTCCTCGACAGGAAAACAATTGCAAAACATTTGTCGGATGAGACAACAAAACAATCAATGATCGAATCGAATCGTATCATTCGTTTAATTCATTTCGAATGACGAATGTCGAATGATGAAACAAGTGCATTGTTGGCGAAAAAGTCAATGTCTGACAATTGTCGGTTTATATTGCATTGTGCATTGTGTTTGCACATTTTTCAACCAGCGGTTCTAAAACATAATGGAAATCGAAAATAATTTAATGAACATTATTGTTTATGTTCAAATCTTAGGTGAATTAATTTGTAAAATCTAGTTCATATGTGCACTACTCAATCTAAGATCAACTTGCTAAATATTCCATATGCAATATCAAACAAATGAATTCTTGACACATGAAACAAAATTCTAAATCATTTTTTTAATAAGTAAAATAATTTTTAGTATTGTTAAATAACTCAGTAAAGTAAACCAAAATGCGACATGCTTAAGTTAAAAAAATAATGTATATGCAATTTTGAACTTATTGTGTTATTTATTAAACTCGATTATATAATTTCATCTGCCAAACATGGACTGTTGACTGTATCTTATATTATTGTAATTCCTGGCACATCTCATCTGCTTTTCGGCAATAATAATGTAGACATTATATTTTTCTTGTATATTATATTCTAATATTATCTAGGCTCATTATATCAGATAAATTCAATATTTCAAGTGAATTGACATCTCTTGCAGATAAATGTTTTCAATGCCAAACAATGATTAGTGGTTTTTTGTAATTTTTGACATTTATTTCTACAATATAATTTATCGTTCAATAAATCTAAAGAATTTCCTTTGACAAACTCAAAAAAGAATATTCAAAATCCGAATAACCGTTTATGAGAAGTATCGAATCATACACCCGTACAGAAGAATTTTATAATAGGTTGTCAAATATCTCCTTTCCGCCTTTTTGTATTATAAACCAAGAGCAAAAAAGCGGAAGGGAGATATTTGACAACCTAATATATAAGATATATGTATATAAATTAAAAATCTAAAATTTTTTTGACTTCAAATTGTGCATAAAAATGTTATTATTATTACTAATTAATAGACAAATAATTGACAATTATCAAAAGTAATTATTAACAGTAGTAGTTTATTATAATTGCATTTGTGATAACAAATTAAATTTATTGCCAACTAACTTTGATGTATTGCAAATTGCAAATGTAGTATTTGCCTTTCAAAAGTAGGTTGGAACTGATAAGTTACAAATCTTATTTTAATTGGAAAACGCAAGTATCGGTTTGTTTGATAATAGAGTCATAATTTGTAATAAAAAATATAATAAAAGAACCTTTTTAGCCCTCCAATACGCACAACACAATCATTCACACCTATAACTTAAAGTATTGAATTGCAAATTCTAAATACATACATAATTTCATTTTGTGTTTGTATGTATTTTTTTTTTTGGTTTCGTTTTTTCAAAGTTATCACGTGCATTCATTCAAATATTGACGAATTAAAAAAATTATAAATGAACGAAAAATGTATTCAAATTTGTTTGTACAATATATTTAAGGTTCAACATCCGCCAATTTTCATCCAGTCATTCCCCATTTAATAAAATTAATATTAAGTCTAACCTAAAGGGATTATCATCTCCTACCAAAAGGGATTTTGATAAACTCAAGAATATCTTATAGGTACTTCAGTGTACATTTCCTACACGAATTCAAATCCTTGTTTAAATATATTATCCTGAATCTTGAAAGCAAACAGTGAAATCGGTCCTAAGCAAATATCTTATCAACATAAGATAGATACTTGAACTTCCTGACGAAAAAGGAGTTGATAATAAATATTGATAAGAAATTTTTTATTTTTTAAAGTAAATATGTATTTGGGAACTTCTGTAGTACCTTAAAAATAATTTAGGAATTTTTACTTATTTAATATCCTGAAAGAGTTCGTAGGATATCAATTGGGAATCGTGGTGATTAGTTTTTGGGCAAGTTTGCTTGGGCCATTTCTTGGTAATTAGTAATTGGCGATTGGAAAACAGAATTTTTTTAAGCATTTTGCCAACAACTATTATTTTGATTCCAATATGTAAGAGTAATTTTTTTGCAAGCTAGACTATCAAAAGTTAGATCTATCAAAAGAGGTCCTTTAGAATTCCTGAACCTCAATTTCAATTTACAATTTAATGAAAAGAAAAGGTTAAGAATGTTTGGAAAACCAAATAAGTCAATTTGTGATTTACATAAGTCAATTTGTGATTTACATAAGTCAATTTGTGAAACAATTATAAGCTGTTATTAATTAATAAGAAAATGTCTGTCACAAAATTTTCAAATTACATATTTAAACTGAAATGTTTACTTCACATTTAAGGAATGATATTAATTGGCAAAAAAAATGTCTGAATCATATCATTTTCTAAATCTAGAGAAAAAAATTTAGTTTCAATATCTCCAATTTTTTGTTCGTGTTAAAAACAATTTTTATCGCTTATTAATGGTTTTAAATGTTTTTAGTTTAAAATTCTAATTATGATGTTTACAACAAACTTTTTTTTTTACTTATTAGTAAATTTTCCAGTTAAAATTTTTAATTTTTTAATTTCATAAGGATAAATGTTTGAATTTCATAAGAATAATTTGTTTTGGATGAAATTGATAAAAGAAATCTTCTACAAAATTTTAAAGAACAAAATCATCAAACTAGAAAAATTTCTTTAAAAATTTAGAGAATGACATTAATTAATTAGTGATGGCGTAGGCTTTTTAAACAAATTTTGGAAATTAAATCTTCAAACCTAAAAATTTTTCAAATTGGGCAAAAAATTACTCCAAAAAGTGTTGAAACGTTTTTATAACAAATTCCAATTATATTTGATCTTTTTCTCAAAATTTAATAAATGACAATTAACGATAACAGTCACACATTTTCTATCTTGTTTTCAGATTTTTTTTACAAATTTCAAAAATTATATGTTTATACTGAAGTGACATAAAAAAACCAAAAAAATATTTTGTCTATTGTTGAAGAAAATAATTTTCATAGCCTTTCTATAACAAATTCTAATAATTATATCTAAAAATAATTTTTTTTCTAGAAATTCAATAAATGACATCAATTAACAATAACATTGACACCTTTTCTACCTTGTTTTTAGATAATTTAATTTACACTAATTTTAAAAATCAGATATTTATACTGAAATAACATAAAAAAGCTAAAAAAATATTTTTTCTAGCCTGTAAATCAAAAATTTCAAAAATTATTCCTTTAAACTAAAAAATAAATAAATTCTAAACTTGAAAATGACTCGAAAAAGTATCGAAGAAAATATTTTTCAAGGCCTTACTATAACAAATTCTAATAGTTATATATTTAAATTATTTTTTCTCGAAATTTAAAGAAGGACATCATATAACAATAACAGTGACACCTTTTCTACTTTATTTTTTAGATATTTTAATATTAACTAATTTCAAAAAGTAGATGTTTATTCTAAAACACATAAAAGAACTAAAAAAATATTTTGTCTAACCTATTAATCACAAATTTTAAAAATTATATCTTTAATCTAAAAAAAATGAAATTCTAGACCCCGGATATACATATCGACAAAATACATATAAATTCCGGAATTTGCGAGTGGAAATAAAATTGGCCCAAATCGTCGTCATTCTCTAAATTTGGGCTAATTTTTTCAGTTACACATCAATTACTGAAAGGCTGAGACCTTTTTCACAAATTTTAAAAAGCAGATGTTCAGACCTTAAAAAAATTCGCTAAAATTAAAACTAACATCAATTAGTAAGGAAAGGAACCTTTACATGCATTTCAAAAAGTGCATTTATAAACCGAAAAAATCGATCCAAACTTAAGAAATTACTTTGAACAATGATGAGAGTAACATTTTTATTCAACCAATTCACCAAAAATTTCATAAATTATATTTTCGAACTAAAAAAAGTCTAATTCTTAAAAAATCGGAATTCCAGTTCACACTTTAATTTGATACTGAGGCTGACCTGAATTATTAAAAATAATTTTATGAACGACTCGAAAATCTCGATTCTACTTTTATCACAATAATACAAGAATTATCTCTCAATGAACATATGAATACAATCGTTTGTCCGTCTACAAACTCCATAAATAATTTAATTACCCGAGGATGAGTTTAATGGATCCGTTATCCTTGAAAACGTTCCATTCCTCCTAGACTAAAAGGTCAATAGACCTCTAACAAAGGACCTCTTGGTAAAAACAAAAGGATAATAGAAGTAATTCATTTTGGAACAAATTATTTATTTAACTTGAGACAGAAGGTGACAATAAATATGTTATCCTTGAAATAATTCTTTTTTCTCCTAGACCAAGAGGTCAATAGACCTCTAACACAGGACCTCTTCTTTTATGGTAAAAACAAAAGGATAATAGAAGTAATTCTTAAGCAACTAATTATTTATTTAACTTAGGACAGAAGGTGATAATAATATGATTTAGTTATCCTTGAAATCATTCTATTCCTCCTAGACCATGAGGTCAATAGTAGGGTTTGTCGGTTTTCAAAAACCGGTTTTTGGCGAAAATTATGGGATTCTACAACCGGTTTTTTAGTGAAAAAAGTCGGTTTTCATTGTATAAATAGAAAATGACAAATATAGCCAAATATAAAAGATAGATGAAAGCGTTTTGTATTTAAAATCATATCGGTTTAATAGCATTTGATATCTTATCAGTCTGCAATGGTTTCCAGAAAGATTTTGTATATAATAATTTAGATTTTTATACCTGTATATATTAATTTAATTCAGTGTGACTTCTTCTTGAAGAAGTAACTTCCCCTATTCAAACTTAAAAAAAATGAGTTTAAATCCTAGAAGTCACAAATTAAAGAACAAAAAACTTAGAATTATTATATCATGCTTTAAAAACAATTAAGCATAATTTGGTCGCAAGTATGAGAGTATTTTCTATTTCAGAAAATGTTTATAAGTAAACAAAGGACATGTCTAAGTCCATAGACGTTCTCAGTTTTTTTCAAATCATATTGTATTAAACAAAAAAACAATTAGAATGTTTAAAATTAATTAATTAAAATTGCTCGGAACAGACAATACCCGAGTTTAGCTTAATTCTTTTTAAAACTAAAATTGATATTAACAAGTATGTATAAACATGTATCTAATTTTTTTTTAATTTAATGCATTTTTTTAATTTAAAAATGTATTATTTTTATTTATTCGAAAACTTTCTTTTCACTATCATAAAAATATTTTCATTCTTATATATGTGAAAATGATGCATGAATAACGAATAATTATTTTCAAAGTTATTTAATCAAGATAAACTATTATTTTTTAGGTCAACTAATTAAAATTAAAATAATTTTGTTTACTATCTATAAAATTGATCAATAAATGAATTCAAACAAATACTGCTCTAAATCGCACTAAATTTGCGGATAAATTACAGAACATTCGAGCAAAAATTTATTTTCTACATAAAATTCGAAAACCGGGAAAACCGTTTTTTTTAGTAAAATTAAAATTCGAAAACCGGTTTTATGAAATGTCGGTTTTTGTATAAACCCTAGTCAATAGACCTCTTGTTAAAGACAAAAGGATAATAGAAGTAATTCATTTTTGCAAGAAATTATTTACTTAACTCTAGACAAAAGGTGATAATTGGAGGATGAATATGCACTTTGTAAGATATTGTTGACGTGGAATTATCGGCATCCAAGTGGAAAGGGTTAATTTGCAGATCCTTGGCTTTACACCGATCTCTGTATCAATATGTTAAAATTTTGTTTCCAAACAGTTTTAGCAAAAGGCATTTTCCATCCTCGAAAGGAATTTTTACGACTTGCGGTCGGAGCAAGTTAAAGTTAAATCCATCACCGGGCACCATTTTGACGGTCTCGACTTTTGTTTGTTTTATTTTATTTTATTTTTAACTCTGTTTAAATGTTATTTTTTTCTGCATTCTTGGTTTTATTTTTTGCCAAGATTCAGACAAGTCACGGTCTATAAATGTGTATAAGAACCTCGGGGACGAGGTCAGGAGAATAACGACACCTACGCGAATAAAGGATTTGCGGTAAATGACTTCGGATTTATGGATTTTTATTCTGAGGTTAAGGTGATTGATTGAAAAAAATATTTAAACTTAGTTGGAAAAGACGGAACTAGTGGTGTATGGCATCGTGCCTCAAGGCAAACTGCTGAAACTTTCCGTACCGTAATGAAATATTCGAGAAATTTTAAACGTTTTCAAATATATTATTACAAATACTGTAACTTTCATTATTTTTGCTATCTTGTTATATCTGAGCAAATCAAATGTAAATCATAAATCAATTTATCTCCAGAACATTAACAATCGTCATTTCATTTCGAATTCAATTTCAAAAAAATAGCTGCCTAATTTACACAAAATTGAAAAAGTGTTCTCATATAGTCACAGCCTAAACGCAATTGCAAATAATTCTGTGCGAAATTTTTACTTATACTGTGCTTAGCTTGGCGGCATTTTCACATTTTTCAATAGTGCTGCGGACAGTCTAAACGCACTTGGGTAAACATTTGTACCAGAGTGGCGCTTAGACTGTGCTTGGCCTGGGTAATTTTTTGAATTTTGAATCCAAAATTACAAAAATATTTTATGGAAAATAAAAAAAGATGTAATAATTTTTTATCCTCAAAACAATTGTTTTGTCAATACAAGCAAAAAGTTTTTAGATATTTCAAATCGGACGCTTAGTTCTCTCAAAAACTGCCATTTTTTGCACATTTAGCTCTGTATCTTCGAAATGGCTAAACCTGTCTTTGCCAAAAATTAATCACCTCTACTTCCCGTCATTACGAATTGAATGTTTCTTAGATCATTCAAATCCGATGATCCGTTCTCTCAAAAACTCGATTTGTATTTTCTGCACTCTTTGCTCCGTATCTCCGTAACGGCTGGACCTGCCTTTGCCAAAAACAAATCAGTAAATTTCCCTATCAATAGAAATCGAATGTTTTTTAAACCATTCAAATCAGTTAATCCGTGCGTCCAAAAACGTGGACGAAAATATACGGACATACAAAACACACACACACATATCCATTTTTTCTGAAAGTAAAATGTTCAGAAACCTTCAAAACGTCGAGAAATGCGAAAATTTTCATTTAAAAAATGCGAAAAGGGAAATTTAAAAAACATTTTACTTTATTATTGACAATGAAGAATTCATTTTTAGGAAAGTGAATTTTCAGAAAATTTTCTATATTTGAAAAATATAAATTTTTTCAAAAAAAACATTTTTTTTAAGTTTGCCACAAATTTGAAACTTATTTTAAAAATTTCTAGTTTTCGGTACGGGAAGTTCCAGCGAATTGCCTTAAGGCACCACTAGGTTCCATTATTAACCTAAAGATACTTTTAAATAAAAAAGGAAGAGAGAAAATTCAGTAGTACTTTTTATAGTTTTTTAAAACATTTATTTTACATTTTGCAAAATAAATAAAAAACATAAAACTCTGACGTCAAATCGTTGACCTAAAATAATATTTACAATTCTTGGATTCTATGTAAATTTTTCTCCAATAAATCAATCATTTATTGAATGCATGTCGGCATGTACTGTGAGATAATTTAGTATTAAAAATTATATTTAGTATTATAAATTAATATCTGAACAGTTCAAGAAAACCTTGTAATAATTAGCAAAGTCGTAATTTGCACACAATCTCTTTCTTGGTATAAGGAATGCAAATAATTTTGAAATAATTTGCTTTATAATTTTAAATCATAGTAATAAATTGTTAATTATTATTAAATATTAGTTTATTTAGGTGCAGGTTAAATATGACCTCTGTGTGAAAAGAATTTTATATAAAAAATGCAGGGATTTGAAGTTTTTAGATTAACTCCATGTATTTTTTCATGGTGCACATTACATATCTTATACAAGAGCTTGATTTTATATAAGAGATTGTACAGGGTGTCCCAAAAAGCAAACTTGAGCCTAAACGAAATGTCTAGATTGACTGTAATACTTTATATTATAATTTTAAATCATTATAATAAATGATAGTTAACTTAATAATTATCAATGAATATTAGATTAGTTAGGTGCAGGTTAAATATGAACTTTGAAAATTGTGTCATAAGAATTTTACAAAAAAAATGCAGAGACTTGAAATTTTCAGATAAGCTTCATAATAAACATATACATATAAAAGTACAGGGTGACTTAAAACTCAAACTTTACTCCAAACGGGGTGTCAGAATTGACTAAGTATCACAAAAAATTTAAAGAAAATTAATACCATAGCGTTTATGTTAAAATAATGAGCATTTAAGTAAAACCTAAGGCTTTGGTAAAATTTTGGATTCATAAGTCTAAATCAAAACTAGTCAAAAATAGCAACCAAATCGCCTAGAATTAAGTCAACTTATAGAACTATGAATTTAAAATCTTTAAAAATTTTCGAACGATTTTTAGAAAAAATTGCTCTGAATTATCACTAAAAGTTCAGAAGTTTTAAAGTGAAAACTTATGCATGTTTTTTCTTATTAAAAAATCGAGTAAAGTAGTAAAAACGTAAAAAAACCCTATTTTTTTTTAAATAAATTCTACATAATTTTATATTTGATCTTTATATTTTTTCACAAAATCTTCTATAGGTACAATGTAAGTGTAAAAAAATAGACTTAAATTAAATTCTAAACGGTTGGTCCAATTTTGATAAATGTTTTATGCCAATTCAAGAGAATTTAAGGTTTTACAGTTTCAAAAAAAGTATATTATATTTTGGCAAAATTATTTCTGAAAATACTTAATTTTAACATATAAATATTATAAACATATCAATTTACTTGATATATATATATATATATATCTTATATATAAAATTCTTCTGTAACAATGTAAGTTTCATATTTCTCCTAAACTATAATTCGGATTTTCATGATCTTCCTGAAGTTTGTTCGGGAAATTTTTTAGAATGTTTGATTCATAGAAATATAGTTAAATTGTAGAAATAAATAGAAAAAATTACAAAAAAAACGCTTATCATGTTTGCCCTTGAAATATTTGAAGCTTAGTTTGACATTAAAAACAATTGAGGACTGTCAATTAAAAACATTTCTATTCATTATAGGCTAAGGCAATATTAGATATAATAAATTCATAATTATGAATAAAGAAAATGTAATGTCTACATTATTAATGCCGAAAAGCAGCTGAGATGTGCCAAAAATTAAATTAATATAGATGCAAATAATATAACATGCATTTGACAAGTGATGCAGTCTGGCAATGCGTCTGACGTGCGCGTGGTTTGCTTTTGCTTGCAATAATTTTGTTTGCGCACTTTGCGAACAGATTCGCCGTACGAAATTCGCGCAAAGGAGCGAGCCATAAGTTGATTGCGCTCAAACATATTCAATTTGCAGTCGTTTGCCGTACTATACTAAGTCACAATACAAAAAAAAATTATTTAGAAGTTTCATTGTGTCAAAAATTCATATGTTTGTCATGGGTACGGAATATTTACTCAATGGAGCGCTTTGGGTCTGAAATTTTTACTATTTTCCAATTCGTTTGGAATTTTGGAACTAGGTCATCTTACTCTTCAGAAGTGAA
>NW_020539727.1:12646419-12667866 GCF_003426905.1 Ctenocephalides felis | reverse complement strand
TAATATAGAACACACATGGAGGAGAAGGGTTTGGTAAAAGGTTTACATTTCCTTCACATAAACGTGTTGGTTTAGTTTTACTATACACTATGGTTACTTTTCTATTTTATTATTTAGAATTTTATCATTTAGATTGAAATTGCTTGATAAGAAACCGATTCTACCGCACAACAGACCAATGTTATGGCAAGGCTATGTTATAAACAATTTTCCTTACTAAATATTGACAAATCCGCGTGTTAGCTGTGCACTTAGGCGTTTTTCTCAGATTGTTACATAGAAAATTCAACCTAAAAACAGCACAAATGTCAAAAATACAATGTTACATAACAGGGTCTTTCTGACCCAGCTTCATAACATACGAGTGACGTTGCAGTTTACGTGTAAAACGCCTGAATGCACAGCAAATATATTGACATTTTGACAGTATTCAGTATGATGCAGTAGCATAATGTATGCAAGTTGGAGCGTAACACGGCCTTGCCATAACATTGGTCTGTTGTGAAGCAGAATGAGTCCCTAAATTATTTAAACTAGTGGTGCATGGCATCGTGCCTCAAAGCAAATTATTGGAATTTTGCATACAGCATTTAAACATTCAACACAAGCAAAATGTGCTTTGAATCATTTTAAGCAGATGATCCAGTTTGTCAAAAACTGCAATTTTTACTCGTTTTCCAAAGTCTCTCTAAAACTGCTGGACCTTACTTGGCTAAAAACTGATTAGCACGCTTCTTCGTCAATATGAATCGAATGTATTTAGAAACAAACTAATCGGATGCCCTGTTCTTGCAAAAATCGAATTCCCATTTTGTGCACTTTATGCTCCTATCTCCAAAAAGGCTAGACTTACCTTTGCCAAAAACTAATGAGCATCTCTCCACATCAAAGCAGATCGAATTTGAATCATTTTAATCAATATACCTCCGTTCTCGCAAAAACCGAATGCCTATTTTGTGAACTTTTTGCTCAGTATCTCCGAAACAGGTGGACCTGTCTTTGCCAAAAACTAATCAGCACGCTTCCCCGTTAATACAAATCGAATGTATTTTGAACCACTCTAATCGGATGCCCTGTTCTTGCAAAAATCGAATTCCCATTTTGTGAACTTTTTATTCAGTATTTCCGAAAAGGGTGAACCTGTCTTTGCAAAAAACTAATCAGCACGTCTTCTCGTAACTACAAATCGAATGCATTTAGAATTAATCTAATCGGATGCCTTGTTCTCGCAAAAACCGGATGCCCATTTTGTGAACTTTTTGCTCTGTATCTCCTAAAAGGCTAAACCTGCATTCGCCAATAATCAGCACGTCTGCTTATCAATACAAATCGATTGTATTTAGAATTAATCTAATCGGATGCCCCGTTCTAGAATTCGACATTTGTCATATTTTTGCTCTGTATTTTCGAAATGACTGGACCTGCCTTGACCAAAAAACTAATCTCTACGTTTTCCTCTCGATAGAACTCAAATATTTTTTTGAATCATTCAAATCGTTTTTTCTAAAAGTTACACATCCATTTTTTAAGTTCACATCTATTTTTTCTAAGGTATGCCAAAATGTTCAGAAACCTCTGAAACGTAAACATATGCAAAAATATTCATTTTAGACTTTTTGGGCGATTACAATAACTTACCCTACGGAAAGTTAATAAAAATAATTATTAGATATTCTATTAAAATATATTAGACGATCAAAAATTAATACTACTAATACTTCAATGATAATATAGAAAATGTTGGAATATTTAGATTTTTTTATATAAAATACTTGACCAATAAGGAAGCTTGTTTCTATAGGTGGATTATTAGTTAGTAAATTATTTTAGCATATTACTTAATTAATTTAAATCTTGTTTTTCCATGTAGGTTTTTACCAGTATAATTTATGATTTCGCCACAAATAAAATAATTAGTTCATATATCATACAAACAAGTGATTTGAACGACTTGTTTACCTTCAAAATCTAGTTGTAAAAAATTCTTACATTTTTCATACACACATCAATAAATCACTGACAATGAGTAAATTGCGTGGAACGATGTAAATTGTAATTTGGAATAATTTTATTAATAATTCAACACATTTCTGTTTATTATTAAATTTATATATAAACTATAAATTTGCATTTTGGTGCTCTTATAATAATTTTAATATAATTATTAATATAACTGATATTTTTTAAAGTTTTAGTAATAAAGATTACAATACAATAAAAATTTGAATTAGTCAAAGATCAAAGTATTTAAAATTGATTAAAAATTAGTTATTTTTATCAAATAATTAAAAATAACGAAAGACATAAAGACTCTTACATTTATAATAATCATCAATAATTCATGAAAAATTGTATTAAAAAAAAGTATAATATTTATATTAAACAATTTAAAATTTTTTTGCAATACATTGAGAAGATTTTATTAGTAATCTGTGTGTATTATCAAATTATATTATATATATTATATCTTTATGTATTTCTGATTAATAAAATAAAATGTAGTTAATAAAAAGCTGATGAATTTATTTGCAAAAAAAATCTACTTTATGAGATCCAAAAAAATGGAATAAAATTATTAGATTTAAGATTGGTATGCAATTATATTTACAACTATCATGTAATTTAGGAGAACAAGATATGTATAACTATAATTAACCAAATTTATATTATTTCTTGGTCTTTTCCAAAATTTGAGTAATCAACCTGAATGACTATGCGTTATTCAAATATATATTATTTCTATATAAAAAATATATATGCAACGTCATAGATTTGTATTTGTAATATTTATTTCCAAACCGCAAATTTCTTATTCATTTTATTTACAATTCTATATATGTAAAAAACATTTAAAACGGTTCATTAACTTTCTCCTAACACTTATTTGGACAACCCACACATAAAAAAAATATGTGGGAAGAACTAAATTGTAAACGTATTTTTTTATTCAATATCAAAATAGTAATAGAAATATATACACACACACATATATATATATATATATATATATCCTTGTATATAAAATAGAGCTCAGTATTATGTTATGTATGCTAAGACTCTAAAACGGCTGAACCAATTTGGCCACTTTTAGTCTTGAAAAGTTCGTACAAATCCAGAGGTTGTGGGAAAGGTGAGAAATTATTAAAAAAAGCCGCGTGTAATATATAAAAACGTTAAAAATCAAAATGTTCAAATTCAATTTAAATAAAAATTTGTTCCAAATTAGGCTGGCACATACAGTGCTTTTTTGTATGCCCAAAAAGCGATTATATGTGACATTTATACATTGATATATAAAGATTTTCTAAAAAAAATTTTCATGGATGAACAACGTTTGCCGGGCTAGGTAGTGTATATTAATATATATATATATATATATATATATATATATATATATATATATTAGGGTGGTCCTTAAAAAGGTCATTTTCGAATTTCCTTGCTCCCAGGGGCTCAAATGGTTCCAAATAGATAAAAAACAATTCTTTGAAAGTTTTAGCTCTTAATATTAACGTTTAGATAGAGCACAATTCAATCAAAGTTTTGTATGGAAATAGCATAAAAAATTTTTCAAAAATTTAAAAAATGATTTTTAGATGTAATTTACCGAACAAATGAATGAATAAAACTCATTCATTTGTCGCTAAGTTATACCTAAAACATTTTTTTAAATTTTAAAATTTTTTACTATGCTCTTTCCATACAAACTTTGATTGAATTGCGCTCTATCTAAACGTTAATATTAAGAGCTAAAACTTTCAGAGAATTGTTTTTTATCCATTTGGAACCATTTGAGCCCCTGGGAGCAAGGAAATTCGAAAATGACCTCTTTAAGGACCACCCTAATATATATATATATATATATATATATATATATATATATATATGTGTGTAATTTATTTCTCCTAATGATTTTTTCACATATAAATTATATTACATCCGAGGCATAAATTTAACCTTTAGGTAATAATAAATTATTCGATTTTATGCAAATTGTGCAATGAATCGGCCACTTGTTTAACAGTTATAAATTAGCAGTAATTTGATTCGAATAAAAAAAAACATAAAGACCGGTTTCACAAGAAGATTTCATAATGTAAACAACACTTTCGTTTGTTTTTGATAGAATAGAAAATTAGTAGACAAATCTTTGTTGATTTATAAGACAAACTAGATGTACCCGGTCATGAACTAAAAATTTGAACGAAAAAGCATAATCATCTAGAATCTAGTTTTACAATAGTTACACCTAGAATACTAGTTTTCTTGTTTTCCTGTCTATATGGCTATCTGTCTAAATAAGAAACCCTAGTTGCACAGATAGCAATGTAATTTATATTCATAGGATTTTCATAAGTATAAATATATATATATATATATATATATATATATATATATATTATCCAGGTTGTACATAAAAATAAAAGTGTGACTAACCTGTCTCAAGTCATTAGCCTTAGTCGACTCGATGTTCCTATTGAACGCTCTGTGGCTTCGTTTAATAATCCAATTAGCATACGACTTTATTATTTGTAAATAATGTAAAAACGTGTTTTTTTGTCACAGGTGAACACTCAATACACACTACACTAGTAAAATTTTTACAAAATCACACTTTGTTTACACTTTTTTGATAATTGAAACACTGGAAAAAATGAGAAAAACTTTTTAAAAATGTTTGATGAACACAACGTAAGCAAAGGGAAAAATGTGTAAAACAACAAAGTAAAATTTGGAATATATTTTTTGTTAAAGATTAGCAGTTATAAAATATTTTTATTACACGATCTGCAACTTTGTTCTAGAAATGTACTGTTTTTTTTCATTTTTACTTAATATTTTTTTTAAATTTTTTTTTTATTATTAGCTGAAAGGATTGTACTTTGAATAATGGAAGAAATTTGATATAAATTTAGTAGGTGTTTTTCATAGCATTTTTAAAAATATTTGAGAGATCCTATCTGAATAAAAGATTATCAATGAAAACGTGCATTTTATCGGAATATTTTCACTAATTTAATGAAGAATGTATTTCTGTACATTTTTGCAGAATTTTTTGGTTTATATAAATAATTTAATGTTCAAGTTAATAAAAATGTTTAAATTATTTTAACAGCGTTTTGTACCTTAGTAGATAACTGCATTTCAAATGAAATTGTTCACGAAAAAGCTAGTAATTTTGTTTTTAAAGTTTTCGCATAAACTTCTATACTTGGTATAAAATAAAATATTTTTCCAGCTCCTTTTTTACTAAATTTGAGTTTTAGTTAATGCTAATTAAATTAATATTAAATTTCATTATCATATAGAATATTCCTTTATAAATGCCAACTCGTTTCTCGTTTCTTAATGACTTGTTAGAAAGAAATAGTTTTAAAATAGATGTACATGGTCTGTTCAAAAAGTACCCGAAATTACTAATAATTAAATTTCGCGGGTCTGGAGTGTCTGATTGTCAAAATTTTTTTTTTATTGTGTTGGTATACATGCCCCTAAAGTATGATGAAATTTTCAGCTATATTCACTGTTTACTTTGTCTGTGGTAGTCGCTAAGGTTCGACGTGTTTTTCTGAGCTCGGCGATTTTTACAATGGAAGAATTGAAAAAGTCAAAGAATTTGTATTAAATTTTGCGTAAAAAATGAAATAAAGTGTTGCAAAGTGCAAAAATTCACCAGATATGGCTCCGTGTGACTTTTTCCTATTCCCAAAGTTGAAGAGACCCATGAAAGGACGGCGGTTTTCCTCGATTGAAGAAAATCGCCGAGAGTGCTCAAGGACATATCAAAAAGTGAATATCAAGGGTGCTTCGAAAATTAGAAAAAACGCTGGCATAAGTGTATTATATCTGGGGGGGACTACTTTGAAGGGGACCACATTAATGTAGACGAATAAATAAATATTTTTTTGAAAAAACGAAAATTCCGGGTACTTTTTGAACAGACCTCGTAAATCCAAATTTTATTGACATTTTATAATTAAACCACTTTCCATAAGACTATAATAATTTAATATTAATTCAAAAAACCGCCATAAAAATGTTCTAACATTTAATTATATTTGATTAATGATCGTGCAAATGTTAGTTAGCCATAAAAAATATTTTTCAAAAATTTTATTACGACATGTGGTTTTGAGGTAAGAGTGTGAAAATTTAGGGCCGTATGTGTTTTTGAAATACACACTATAAATAATTAAAGTAAAGAAAAATAATCCCAAAATTAGGAAAAACGTTTTGGTGTTAGACAACCCTTGATAAAAATAAATTATTTTGGAGCAAAATTTAATTTTCCAAAAAATCAAGACAATCAGAATGAAAATTTATTGAAAAATTTTAATTGACTGAACAAGGGATGAAAATTTTTCGATTACTATTATCGATTAGTACAAAATAGAGGTTTGTTTCAGAAGGGTGGTAAATTCAGGGCTCCATGTGTCTTATTTAAAAATTATAAAAAAAATAAAAACGAACAAATAAATCTTGAGTAATTAATAACCCTCACTACTTAGAGTAATGAAAAATAGATATATGATTCTCAATCATAGATTATAAAACTTCATAAAAATTTAACAACATGACACAAAAACTTTATATCTATCTTTATTTTATTATTATATTGCCAGGTGGAATAGTTAAAATTTGATTTGAGATTTCTGCGACAACAATTTAAAACAAAGACTTATTTAACATCTCAGAAATATTTTACACAAATTCCAAACGACTATAAACATTTATAGTATTATCTAAGAAATTATAATAAACAATATTGTATTTATTATTTCAGAGAACTAACGTATAACTAAAATATCATGTACGGTCGTATAAAGTTATCAAAAATCCACGTGCGTGGTAAGAATTTGTAAAATAAACACATTGATGATAATTTGTAAATATTTCAGCAATCACAAACACAATATGATAATAATATTAATAGTAGAATTAACACTTTCATATAAATTCTTCAAGAGAACTACACACAGTATTTGATACTTACATAAGTACCAAAAAATTTATTTACAACACTGATACCTGTCCCAGGTATTTCGCACACTTAGGCACTTGTAAATACAACTATATTGATCACAGTTGTTTAAATTTATTTTTGTTAATTTATAAACATCTATTATTTTATTTGCATTCTATATATTAATTGTTTTATCAATATTTCAGGTAAAATTCCACGTGGGTTTCACCTCCGAGCAGTGCGCATGCTTGAAGCGAACTGAAGAGTAAAAACTAAAAACCGAGTCGAAGAATTTGTTCGGGTTTGATGACGGAGCTGGGCGGATATAGACGAGATATTGTTATGAAAATATTAGTATGTGGATAGTAAAACCCGGTTAAAAACGATTTTTACGCGTCTTAAGCGATAAAGCGTTTAAAGGGAAACTGGGAAAGTAATGTGTCTACTCTACGGAGTTGGGCGGATATAAACGATATATTGTTGTCGGTTATTTGTTAAAATTTTATGCTCTTTACGGATCGGAGACATGGAGTCTAAGGTAACCCAAAACTACTTTGATGATTCAATATATGACGTAAGACCCATTGGCTCAAAGAGGTAAAAATTTGGAAGATTACTGAAAATTGGTGTAGAGGAGAAAGGCACTATTGTTGAATAAAAGTAAAACGGAATTTTGCTCTTGTTTTTTTTCATTTATTAAATACAATAAAAATAATTAATGCTGAAAAGAAATGTATATTAACAAACTCACAAAACATCCAGCAGCGTGTCTACTAGGTTGATGTCAAGATGGAGTGATATTTGTATTCAAAAATTTCAATATATTTCCAACTGAAAATAGTCCTTATCCGCCATCAATGCAATATTTCAATTAAAATAATAGTTCAGTATTAAAAATTTGCCTTAAGGCAAGTAGCAAAAACTTCCCGATAGATGTAATAACTCACTCAATCATTTTTAACTTTTTTGCTAATTAAAAAGAAACAACTTGGCTGATCGTCGTGCAGCTGCCGAACGAAAGTTCTTATCGAGTTATATCGAATGGCTGTTAAATTTTTGAAATCGGTTCAGCCGGTTCTTCAGAAAAAGTCGATTTATATATCAATCTATTTGCTATTAAAAGCTCATAATTAACTTCCCGTAGGGCAAGTTATAGTAATCGCATAAAAATCGAAAATGAAAATTTGGCATACCTTAGAAAAAATGGAGGTATGTGTGTGTGTATGCGCATGTGTGTGCGTGTATGTATGTGTGTGCGGATACAAATTTTCGTCCACGATTTCGGGAACACGGATGAAGCGATTTGAATAATTCAAAAAACATTCGATTCGCATTGATAGGGGATGTGCTAATTAGTTTTTGATAAAGGCAGGTCCAGCCGTTACGGAGACACGAAGCAAAGGGTGCAGAAAATAGAAATCGAGTTTTGAGAGAAAAGAGCATCCGATTTGAATGATCTAAAACATTCAATTGGTAATGATTGGGAGAAGTATTTATTAGTTTTTGGCAAAGGCAGGCCCAGCCATTTCAAAGATACAGAGCTAAATGTGCAAAAATTGGAGTTTTTGAGAGAACTAAGCGTCCGATTTGAATGATTCAAAGAACTTTCTGCTTGTTTTAACAAAATAATTGATTTTGAAAAAAAATATTACATTTTTTTTTTATAAAATTTTTTTTTCATAATTTTCTTTTGTGTAAATAATTTTAAGTTTGCAATTCAGATTATATAATTCATATAAATATTAGACAATGTTGAGTTACAGCAATTTGCCTTACGGCACGATTCCATACACTCGACTAGTTTTTTTTCCTTCCTCAATCCTTATTATGCATACATATGTAAAATTGTTGGCCTATATATGAATCAGAAATACTTATTAAAGACTATTTCCACTTGAAATTATAAATGAGATCGAGTAGAAATTTTATATCATACTGGTTGATATCAAGCTGGAAAAGCTCCAGGACTAGTAAGATCTGTGGAAGGAATCCACCAGATTATCGTGTACTATTTTATTTAAAAAGTACTATGCAAGACTTGAGTGATTCGAGGAAGGATTTTAGACAGGGAGCTGGATGGCAGCAATTAGATGGCTAAATATTCATAATAATAAATTCAATAATGAGAGTAATTACCATATTTGTGAAACAACTAGATTATTTAATAAACAGCTCTGTATATAAAGTATTATCATAGTCAAATTATAATTTTAATTAAACATTTCTACTGTAATTAAAGGAAACTAGTATGTTTAATATATATCATAAACACGAAGAAAACTAACATAACAGGTCCATTAATGGCATTGTAATAACAATTATGAATCAGTATTTGTGGCGTAACGCATTTTCGTTGCATTTTTGCTGGGATAATTTTAATACCAATTTTTACCTATTTAGCCAAGAATTCAATCCTTTACCTAGAGTTTAATTAATTTCTGTAACAACTCCGTTACCTTGTGAAATCGTGAATCTTTTATTTAAAAATCGCTTTAGACTTTTTTGTGATTTCAAATTTAACAATAATTATATCCTTAACTTTCTAAAATCATTATAGAGATGATGCAGAAACAAATGCAATTGTATTTTAATTACAATTTTTCCTATTTATCCAGAAGTTCTATCTTTTACCTTTTGGCGCTAGAAATTACTTAGGTTCTGTACCAAATCCGTTACCTTGTGAAATCGTGAATCTTTTATTTAAAAATCGCTCTAGACTTTTTTGTGGTGATTTTCTGTGACCTAGATCTCTCACTATAGTAACGCTTAATTGAGCACACTTAAATCGAAAAAGAAAGTCAGGGCAATTCGTTCGGTTAATAAATAAATGAATTGACGAATATAACAGCTGCTCTTTTTTAGGGAAGAGAGAGATGATGTGCGGGCTTGATGGAAATTAATTGGAATATGTTGGGAATATGGTTTGCCTAATTCATGTGGGTGCAAGATTAATTATAAATTGATGTTTGACGAGGCCAAATCATATTTTATGGTGATAGAACAAATTTGATTTGGTATTCACACATAGTTATTTTCACACATTTCCATCATTTTTACTTGGAAAGATAGTAACAAAATTTATAGCAAGTGAGGCATTAACATCCAATTTTGAATTACGTTATTCTAATTTGTAAAAAACATGCTTCTATTTCGTACATTTAACTTCTTTTACAACACCGTACTATTTTTAATTGGAAACACATCATTAAAATATATATTTTCATATATTAGGTTGTCAAATATCTCCCTTCCGCTTTTTTGCTCTTGGTTTATAATACAAAAGGCGGAAGGGAGATATTTGACAACCTATTATATTGCTGCTGCCTGTTACCCAGTACACCTTGTGGTAATAAGCTCTCGTACACCCCTGACTATTGTCCCATAAATAATATTTCTTATTTACATAAAAGGTGCAACTCCATCGCAAATAATACACGCAATATGTGTAATAATGCAGCACGTAGCAAGTGGATGTGTGTTCAAGAGCATTGAACTTAAATTACTATCCGGAGTGAGGCAAGGATGCTCGAGGAATATCGACTGAGGGTCGATAATGGAATAGAAAATTATTATACAAATCGAATAATGAATTAAAAATGACTTAAAATCACGTTTGTAAACAAGATAACACGTTGACTGCCAACTAGGACGTATAACTCGTTGATTGCGAACAAATGATTTTATAGGACGACAACTACGTGGTAGTTAGTTATCTCGTAGAAATAAAATGAAATTTTATTGATTGCCAACATCTTTTTTTGTCTTGGTCATTTTTGTCATGCTTGAATTTAAATAAGGAATTGTTGCACAAATTTTGGATGTGATTATATATGACAACTACTACGTCGTAGTTAGTTATCTCGTTGAATTAAAATGATTTGTTTTTGATTGCCAACATCTTTTTTTGTCCTGGTCATTTTTGTCATGCTTGGAATTTAAGTAAGGAACTGTCGCACAAATTTTGGATGTGATTTTCTAGGACAACTATTACGTCGTAGTTATTTATCTCGTAGAAATAAATGAAATTTTATTGATTGCCAACGTCCTGGTCGTTTTTATCATGCTTGAGTTTAAGTAAGGAACTGTTGCACAAATTTTGTATGTGATTTTCTAGGACAACTATTACGTCGTACTTAGTTATCTCGTAGAATTAAAATGAAATTTTATTTATTGCCAACATTTTTTGTCCTGGACATTTTTATCAATAATAAATTTAAGTAAGGACTTGTTGCAGATATTTTTAAGCGTATCGCTAATGATTATATTTTGGAGATATTTTTGCACATATTTGTAAATTTATGGATGATTTTCATATAGAATTCATATAAAATTCTTAATTATCTATAAACTGGTTTTCTATTTGGCCATCAATGCTATATCGAAACCGGCGTCCCGAGTTAGTATTACTTGTCAGTTGTTTTTTCACAAAGTGTAGAAGAATCAAAACCAGAAGTTATGCACCGAGATAAATACCACACAATGGTGATGGTAGTAGATCGAGATCAAAGAAATTGTTGGAAATGTTTCGAATGCTTTCGGTTTACAAAATAGGAAAGTATATGAAATCAGCTGATAAAAAAAAGAGTGCGCGTAAGGTTCACACGCGATTAAAGTAAAACTGATTTGCAACTGTACAAGATGGCATTTAAGTAAAAATAAATACATAATATAACGATTCTGATTAATGTTTATTAGTAATATGCTAACACTAGTGATGCACACATTTATTAGTGTCAACCATTATACACATTTATATAATGATAAGTTATAAATTATATATTTATAATATCATTAAAAATATGTGTAATATTTCAAAACAATAATGTTAAAGTCATACTTCAAATATGACATGATCGATTTGTCATTGTAATTAGCATTTACAAATGAACCTTCATTAGAGAAATGGAGTACTTGCTGATTAATAAATTCTTTAATTAAGTTTACACAGTGGATAATATTAAACAACGCCTAAATAAATTTTATTGCATTCGCAACTTCAATCATCATGTAATAATTGTGTTTGAAGAACTTCATGTAATTAAAATTAACATACATTCATTGACTGCTTGTATTTTTTTGACTATTTCGCTGGCGATATAATCTCATTCTTTGAACAGCTGCAATATCTGTTTTGCATAAAAAATATTTTCCATTTTAATAACTTCAAAGATTTATAGAAACTACGGATGATATATAAATAATTTCTGATCAATGTACTTACGTTTAGTACACGACACAAATGTTTAATTTGTTTTGTTATCTTCAAGGAACAGGGTAAAATATTCTTCTGATTCGGGCATTTTTCATCAAATCAAGATTTGTACTACGATGTAACTTTAAAATGTTTATTTATCTATGCCGATTTCCTTGTTGATATCGGTACGCATACAACGTTGATGCCGGTACGCATACAACGACAGATCTCTATTCACATACACGACGTCTAATCCCAATCGACCCGTATAGAAATGGTATCATCGAGAGCGAATAACGAATCATTGGCGCTTGACTCGGCCGTAACGCACTTTCGTTGCATTTGTACGGATTTACACCTTAGTCGCGCTTAAAGAAGTTTTACTTCAAAAATTTATAATTGGAGTATACTTAAAAATACTTTTACTGATTTTTTTCATATGCAGAGTTAGTAGATCAAATGTTGCCTCTTAAGTCTGGATAGTCCAAATCTGTTGAAAGAAGTTGCAAAATTGAAGACTGGTATATTTATACTCAAATTTTTGTTTTAAAATTTAAATACATCTTGATGTAGGCAAATATATATATATAAAGTATATATGAATACTCAAAAATGCGCATGAACTACATGTTTGGGGAGCCGTTCCAATATGTTTTTAAATAACCATTAAATATGTGTGAATCCATGTGAATGTGTTTTTAAATTCGCCTGAACGTGTGTGAATCCATGTGAATGTGTTTCGTTTAATTTATTTTGAAGAAATGAATGAGTCACTCTTAAGACTCTGTGTAGTGTTTTGTGTTTGACTGACATCAATTCGTACTTGTGTACATGTATGTACTACTAAAGATAAATATTATATTATATGGAGAGAGAGGAATAAATAGTACGTGATGATTTTGAGAAAAATCTAGATCGCGAATATTGATTGCAATTATTAATTATGGATTGTCCTAAGTGGCATTTGCTTTGAAACATGTTGCCCGAATTTTCCAAAACGTGTAATTTTTTTATATTCTATTTCATTTACAACTGTCCAGTAAAGGACATTTAGTAAATTTGGGAATTATGTAAATAGTCGACTAAATCACTAAAAAATTACTCGACCCATATTAGATAATTTATATTATTCAACGACTAATCGTAGGATTTTTATTCAGTTATTGTTATGTCTTTTCATTTGTTGTTATAATTTACAATTTATACTCATTTATCTCATAGATCTTTTTATTTTTAAGTTTACACTATATAATTACACAAACTTTGAATTTAATATATTAAAATTGAAAAGGCTTACCTACTGGGTAACCTTTTAGATCTAATGTTTAATATTTCATATATCATCAAAATTACTGAATGACTTCCTTTTTGTAAAGACAGATTGTAATTCAATAAAGAGAATAAAAGCAACTATTCCGTGTAAAAGCTCAATGCCATGAAGATTGCCGCCTTTATGGCCAAAATAATAAAATAAAAATACGTTCGAACAAAAAAAAAGTAAACTAGTGGGGTGTATGGCATCGTCCCTTAAGGCAAATTGCTGGAACTTCCCGTACCGTAACGAAATTTTCGAGGAATATTAAATGTTTTCAAATAGAAATTATAGTTATTCAAATAGAATATTATAAATAAATACCGTAACATTGTCTAATATTTATAAGAATTATACGAACTGAATTAAAAAGTTGAAAGTAATTGTTTAAAGTATATTAGAACTTTTGTCAGAATTACAATTAAAATCTGAATTATTTTCGATATACAAAAAAAATTCTTCTTGAAAAAAAATTGAAACATTTTTTTTCCAAAAGCAAATATTTTGTTAAAACAAGCAGAAAGTTCTTTGAATCATTCAAATCAGACACTTAGTTCTCTCGAAATCTACCATTTTTAAATTTAGCTTATTTATCTCTGTATCTCCGAAACCGCTTGACCTGCCTATGCCAAAAATTAATCACGACTTCTCCCCGTCCTTACAAATTGAATGTTGAATGAATCTGATACTCCGTTTTCTCAAAAACTCGATTTGTATTTTCTGCACTCTTTGCTCCGTATCTCCGTAACGGCTGGACCTGCCTCTGCCAGAAACAAATCAGCACATCTCTCTATCAATAGGAATCTAATGTTTTTTGAACAATTATGATCAGTTGATTCTTGCACCCGAAATCGTGAACAAAAAATTGTATCCATACATACATACACACACACACACACGTCCATTTTTCTGAGGTATGCCAAAATGTTCAGAAACCTTTAAAACGTGAAGATATGCAAAAAAAAATATTTTCGATTTATGGCTCATTACTATAACTTACCCTACGAGATGTTAAGAAAGTAGAAATATCAAAGAAAGTCAAAATATAGATGGCTAAATGCTTTTCAGGTTATTCATTATTAAGTCTCATTTTTCGTTAAGTTAAAATAATGTAGATTTAGGATTTGCTGAATCTTGTTTTATTTAATCATATCGTTAGTAAGATTAAATTAAAATTTTATTTAAATTTTAATTTTCAATATATTTGCAAATAGTTGACAATATTAGAAAATAGAATAAAACCTGGTACTAAAAAAGTAGTAATAATATTGTATAATAGATACAATGGTCTTGTAACAATATTTAATTAAAAATAAATCCAGATAAATCAAGATACTTTACTTCTTATAATTCACTTCCAAGACTTTAAGACCTGTTTTTTTTTCTATTTCTCAATAACGAATGTTTTACATCATGATTCATTCGACTTCCACCGAGTTCAATTTCAAAACATTTAATACTAAACTGTTTCTTAAGAAATCACTCATTGAATCACCTGGAATTTGTGTTTAGGAAGTAGATACTGCCAATCATAATAATAATATTCATTAGTCTTTTATTTTTTGTGATCATAATTATTAATTCGATAATCATCGTACTCCGGAACTTGTTAAAATATTACTGTGTAAGCATAATTTGTAAAAAATTAAATTCCAGGTAAGCAAAATAATAATCCATAAATAATTATGGATTGATATGATTTAGGTGTAAATAATTTTGCTTAAATTTAACTTGTTTCCCCACTCCATAGAGAGCGCCACCAACAATTGCACGTAAATTCACCCCAAGTTTTAATTCTAGATAAGATTTATATAAATATGTAATAAATAAGATGTACCTGCTTAATTTATAAATGAATTGAGTTCTAGGAAAATTAATTAAGATTTTGATTTTATGAATTGGATGAGTTATGGATTGATATGATTTTACTTAAATTTAAATTGTTTTCTCACTCCATAGAGAGCGCCACTAACTATAGCACGGAAATTCACCCCTGGCTTTGACTCTAGATAAGATTAACATAAATATATTATATAGAAGATGTACCACATTAATTTGTAAATGAATTGATTTCCAGGAAAATTTAATAAGATATTCATTTTAAGGATTGGATGAGTTATGGATTGTTATGATTTAGGTGAAATGATTTTACCTAAATTTTACTTGTTTTCCCACTCCATAGAGAGCGCACTCCATAAGGTTTATATAAAATATGTAATATAAAAAAAGAGTGCGCGTAAGGTTCACATGCGATTGAAGTAAAACTTATTTGCTACTGTACAAGATGGTATTTAAGTAAAAATCAATACATCATATAACAATTTTAAATAATGTTCATTAGCAATATGGTAACACTCGTGATGCACACATTTATTAGTATCGACCTTTATACACATTTATATAATGATACATTATAAATTATATATTTATAATAGCGTTAAAAATATGTATAATATTCAAAAACAATGATGTAATCATACTTCAAATATGACATGATCGGTTTGTCATTGTAATTAGCATTCAGGACTTGAGCCTTCATTAGAGAAATTAAGAAATTGCTGATTAATAAATTCTATAATATTCGTTCACACAATGGATTATGTTAAACAACGCCTAAACAAATATTGTTTTCGCAATTTCACTCATCATGTAATTGTGTTTGAAGAACTTCATGTAATTAAAATTAACATACATTCATTGACTGCTTGTATTTTTTTTCACCTTTTCGCTGGCGATATAATGTCATTCTTTGAACAGCTGTAATATATGTCATGCCTAAAAAATATTTTCCATTTTAATATCTTCAAAGATTTATAGAAACTACGAATAATAAAAAAAATATTTTTAATCAATAAACTTACGTTTACATATGTTCAATTTGTTTTATTATTTTCAAGAAACAGGGTAAAATATTCTTCTGATTCAGGCATTTTTCATTAAATCAAGATTTGTACTACGATGTAACTTTAAAATGTTTATTTATCTAAGTCGATTTCCTTGATTTCGGTACGCATACAACGTTGATACCGGTACGCATACAACGACAAATCTCTATTCACATACACGACGTCTAATCACAATCGACCCTTATAGAAATGATCTCATCGAGAGCGAATGACGTGCAGTTCGGGCGTAACGCTATTTCCGTTGCATTTACGGATTTACACCCTAGTTGCGCCTAAAGAAGTTTCACTTCAAAAGTTTTGGGCTGCATTCGTAAAAACTGTCAAAGTAGTTTTCAAAATTGCAATTGATAAGATAGAAATTGGAATTATAATAAAAAGTATTTTCTATAGTAACCTCCAAAATTTTATCAAAACGAAGTACGCACGACAAAAGTGTGCGATAAGTTAACATGTTATTGATTAATTAGTGATATTATTATGTGATAAGAGAAAAAATTGAACATCACTTCTATTACGATCAATAAAATCGTAATATGGCCTAACAAAATTTAATTTTATACCTATTTTTTCCTATTATTGCAAACTTTATAACAAATTTAAACTCGCCATTGAAGCTTCTTTTCTAGTAAAGAATGTTATTTTATACTGGATAGGAATTTATATTGCTTAGGAATTTATATTGTTAGGAATTTTTATAATTTGTTGCCAACTGAAATTAATTTACTTCTTGACGTTTCAAGTTATTCTGAATCGTTTGAGACCAAAATTAGAACCAGAATGCTTATGCAAAACTATTTGAGGCTTCTTCAAGCTTTCATCATTTAAAAAATCTATTATATTTACTTCCATACTAAAAATATTGTATATCCAAATCTAATATTATCTAATATAATCTTGCATATTATCTTGATCTATATAACAAGTCTGTTATGATATTATTTATAAATCAATTTGTTATTATTATTATTATTAAATATGTTTGTAATGCAAAAATTAAAATTGATAGATTTACGTAGAAGATTTGGATGGCAGACTTTGCGCTGATTTTAAATTAAAAATTGATAGCAATGATTTTTTTTCAGATAATTTTAAGATAAATGATTACACGCATAATATAAAACAATGGACGAATTAATCGATAGTGATATTGTAAGTGAAGTGAAGCCTCGGAAAAGATATAAAATTTGGAAAATTTTGTGAATATTTTGGAAAGGTAAGTGAAAATTACATGTTCTAGGTAACTTAGCTTATAATAATAGTTTCTATTAATTGCACACAAAGATTCTAAAATTCCTATCATTATCTATCTCAAAGATTTAGTCTCATTTGTAATACACGTGGTAATTTTTTTTAAAAAAATTTGGTAAAGAAAAGTTGTTTAAGATATTTGAAATTTAGATAAAATCTTCGAAATTGGATATATGAATACATTATATTTATAAAAAAAAATTTAAAAGCTAGTAATTGTAAATTTTCGCACATTTTTTTATCACCTGAGTTAATAATCAATCTAGTCAAATTTTTTAGTTTTGTGAGCACATTTTTTTAAAAAATGTCTCAAAATTTAATATTATAATGTATAACAAAATGTGATTTTAAATGCACTATTTTTATTATTCTGTTTCAAAAATTTAATCGCAAATTTTAAGATTGTGATCATATTCTGTTAAAAAAAAATATGATCTAGATAAAATCTTTGATTTTTGAATTATTATATAATTGTAGATTGTAAAATATTCTCATCGTCATCTGTGGCAAAATATTGTTTTAGATTTTTTTTAAATTGAATATCGACTAATTTTATTTGAAATCTAGATAAAATCTGATTTTAAGAAAATAAGTAAATAGTATTATTTTAAATGATCAATTTATCTTAAATGAATAAAGTTTAAAATCATGTATTGGACGCATTTTCTATGATTTTAAACAAGTATTTAAATAATTAGTTACTTTTCTTTAGAATTTTGTTAAAACAAATTGTTGAATATATTAAAATTTAGATGAAATCTGTAAAATTAGTTGTGGACTTTATTTGTAAAAATATAAAGATCATAAGTTCAACTTACTACAATTGTAACTTGCAATTGTAAATTTTTGCACATTTGTTGTGATTTTAAACAAATATCTGAATTCTCACATGATCTTTGCCAAGAATTAAAATATTGTTTCAAATTCATGTCTAAATCTAAAATAAATTTTGTCATCGAATAAGTCAAATTGAAATACGTATTCGATTTCAAAATATTTTATTCGCAAAAATTTTAGAAATTTAGGAAATATTAAGAAAATATTTTTAATATAACAAATATATTGATCAATGCACTGAAATATACATATTTGTCACATTTAATAGTTTTATTTTTTTTAATGCTTTACTAAATTCTAAGGAATAAAAAAAAATTTAACTTCTTGTTCTGAGAATTTGGATAAATTTTGCAATTTATAGTGTTTATTATATATAAATTTTGGAAGGTGATTGCAATACTTTTTTTTAGATAATTTTACAAAATGAAGATTTTAGCAGTATGTACTTTGGCAATTATTTGCCTGGTACAATTTTCCCAAGCTGGAAACATCAGAAATAGCGATTTGGCAAAAAGGGCAGAATTGCAAAGGGCCCTTTTGAATGCAGAACCAAGAAAAACAGTGGTAAGTTTTATAGAAACAAAACAGAAAGACTTTCTAAAAATTACTTTAGTAAAAATCTGTAAAACTATATTGTCAACAATCATTAGAAAAGTAAATTTGTAAAATTTTTTTTGTATTTTTACCAAATTTCGAACAGACTAAAATTATATTGGTTCCAAGACAATGGTTCTAATAGACTAAACTTATACAAGTGATTCCAAGACTTTATTGATTATTCCTAGGATTATTTTTTGCAGTACTATATCTTTGCAAAATTTGAAACTTGAAAAATAGAGTCAATTTGATATCAATATTATTAATATTTGTTTCTAAAATATGATATAACTTCATGAACAACAGGTGAACAGTAAAAAATTTGTCAACAATTATGAAGAAACAATTCGACAGATCTTTGGCAAAAAATACCATTCAAACCTTCCATAAATTTTCAAAATCTGTTTAGTAGTTTTGGCAAAAACTAGTATGAAAAATTTTGCTCGTATCAACACACATATATTTACTTTTACCAATTTTGATTTCAATCGTTTCAGAATGACTTGAAACTGGAAATAAACTTTTAATAAAAGGAGATAAACTTTTTTTTTGAATGGGACAAATCAAATCTGCAATCAATGTTATCTACAGTTCATATGTCAAAGCAACAATAAGATACTAAATGATGAATGATTGTATTATCAAAATCTAGATGACATCTACCTATCTTAATCCTCTAAATCGATCTTATTGATTATCTTGTTTACGTCGAAAATCGCAAATCTTATCTCAAATTTTTCAACTAACATTTCACATTAAATTCATTTTTATTAATATTTTTGGAAAGGCAGGTCCAGCGGTTGTGGACTCTTTCTATATTATTCGAAGTTTCTATAAATCTTTGGAGTTATTAAAATGGAAAATATTTTTTAGGCAAGATAGATATAACAGCTGTTCAAAGAATGAGATTATATCGCCTGCTAAAAAGTAAAAAAAAATACAAGCAGTCAATGAATGTATGTTAATTTCAATTACATGAAGTTCTTCAAACACAATTATTACATGATGATGAAAGTTGCAAAAACAATATTTGTTTAGGCGTTGTTTAACATAATCCACTGTCTGAACGAATATTATAGAATTTATTAATCAGCAATTACTTCATTTCTCTAATGAAGGTTCATTTCTAAATGCTAATTACAATGACAAACCGATCATGTCATATTTGAAGTATGACTTTAATTACATTATTGTTTTTAAATATTATACATATTTTTAATGTTATTATAAATAAATAATTTATAATTTATCATTATATAAATGTGTATAATTGTTAGGACTAATAAATGTGTGCATCACGACGAGTGTTACCATATTACTGATGAACATTATTCAAAATTGTTATATGATGTATTTATTTTTACTTAAATGCCATCTTGTACAGTGGCAAATAAGTTTTACTTCAATCGCGTTTGAACCTTACACGCACTCTTTTTTTTATTATAGCCAGAAATCATCGAAAAACCACGGTTATCCATCAGAAAAACACAGTGTCCAAACTGCTGATGGATATATATTGGAAGTCCATAGAGTTCCTCATGCCAGAGGAAGACCCGATAGTGTCACCAAAGGAGTTGCATTCCTCCAACATGGACTTTTCTCCAGTTCTGCTGATTTCTTAGTCAGTGGAGATAAATCTTTAGGTAAGAACATACCATAAGTTACTAAATACAAGATCAATGAGAATAAAATTATTATTTAGGGTTCTATCTGTCGGAACTTGGTTATGATGTTTGGCTGGGCAACGCCAGAGGAAACACCAATTCTAAGAACCATATTTCTTTGAGTCCTGCTCAATCAGCTTTTTGGCAATTCAGGTATAAATATAAATATATATATATATATATATATATATATATATATATATACTAGTTCCTTTAGTAAAAATATTCCTACAAAATGGCTTAAACAATTTTTATGAAATGTTATCCATCATGTTCCTTATGGCTGAGAGTTGGATGAATTTGTTTTTCATAGCCCTAAAGATTAAAATAAGATGATTGACCTTTATATTTTTTTCACCAATTTTTTTGGACCAATTTATTTCATTTTTCATAAATTTTAAAACGATTGCGGACGTGAATGCTATAGCATTCAACGTTTGATTCAAATTTAATTGTGGGGAAAGTTATAGAAGTTATTTCGGAAGTTGCATGAACTTCCCGAAACGTGAAATAATTGACATAATTTTCGCTTTCAATTACATCTAATCATTGCAATTTCCAATTAGATTTTCTCATATGAATTTTCTCTGATTATATTAATTATATTGCACAGATACATGCATATATGTCCTAAAATTGTAGTTTATAATTCCCATGACAAAAGCAACATGACAAAAGCAATTTTTGACACAAATTTTGACTATAATATTTTTTCAAACTTTGAT
>NW_020539727.1:12581365-12645419 GCF_003426905.1 Ctenocephalides felis | reverse complement strand
ATCATGGTCTTACAGAACTTACTGAAAATATTTCGGCCTTACGACAAGTAGTTTAATTTTAAAAATTCATCAAAGTTTGAAAAACGATTATGCTTTTGTGATGTGATGAGTCAAACATTATCAACTCTTTTAAATTTGGTATAATAAACTACAATTCTAGGACATAGAAGCACGTGTTTGTGCAATGTAATTAATATCACAAAAAATTTAAATATGTTTGAGAAAATTCAATTGGAAATCGATATGTTTAGATTTAATCAAAAGCGATTATCTAAATATCTAAATCTCAATTTTGGTTGATTAAGTCAATTATTAACTTGCCTCAAGGGAAAATGCCACTTTCAACTAATTATTTACCTGAATTGCCAGAATGCTGATTGAGCAGGACTCAATGAGATATGGTTCTTAGAATTGGTGTTTCCTCTGGCGTTGCCCAACCAAACATCGTAACCAAGTTCCGACAAATAGAACCCTAAATAATAATAATAATATTCTCATTCATCTTGTATTTAGTGACTTAAGACATGTTTTTACCTAAGGATTTATCTCCACTGACTAAGAAACATCAGAGAAGACTGGAGAAAGTCCATGTTGAAGGAATGCAACTCCTTTGGTGACACTATTGGGTCTTCCTCTGGCATGAGGAACTCTATGTACTTCCAATATATATCCATCAGCAGTTTGAACACTGTGTTTTTTCTGATGGATAACCGTGTTTTTCGATGATTTCAGGCTATAATAAAAAAAGAGTGCGCGTAAGGATCACACGCGATTGAAGTAAAGCTTATTTGCGACTGTACAAGATAGCATTCGAGTAAAAATAAATACATCATATAACACTTTGGAATAATGTTTATTAGTAATATGGTAACACTCGTGATGCACACATTTATTAGTGTCGACCATTATACACATTTATATAATGATGATTTATAAATTATATATTTATAATAGCATTAAAAATATGTATAATATTTAAAAACAATAATGTAATTGAAGTCATACTTCGAGTATGACATGATCGGTTTGTCATTGTAATTAGCATTTAGAAATGAACCTTTATTAGAAAAATGAAGTAATTGCTGATTAACAAATTCTATAATATTTATTCACACAGTGGATTATGTTAAACAACGCCTAAACAAATATTGTTTTCGCAACTTCACTCATCATGTAATAATTGTGTTTGAAGAACTTCATGTAATTAAAATTAACATACATTCATTGACTGCTTGTATTTTCTTTACTTTTTTGCAGGCGATATAATCTTATTCTTTGAGCAGCTGTAATATCTTTCTTGTCTACAAATATTTTCCATTTTAGTAACTTCAAAGATTTATAGAAACTTTGAATAATATAGAAAGAGTCCACAACCGCTGGACCTGCCTTTCCAAAAATATTAATAAAAATGAATGTAATGTGAAATGTTTGTTGAAAATTTGAGATAAGATTTGTGATTTTCGACGTAAACAAGATAATCAATCTGATTGGATTTACAGGATTTAGATAAGTAGATGTCATCTAGATTTTGATAATAAAATCATTCATCATATAGTAAGTAGCTTATTGTTGCTTTGACATATGAACTGTAGATAACGTTGATTGCAGATTTGATTTAGCCCATTCAAAAAAAGATTATTTGCTGTTTTTATTACATTTGCTAATTGTTTGTTATCTCGGCGTTTCGAGTCATTCTGAAGCGATTGACATCAAAGTTAGTAAATATAAGTAGGTTTGGGAAGCATACACACAAAATTTTATTTTTATCTATATAATCAAATATGGCTTCAATCAAAAGTATCTAAAAATGGACCGATTTTGAAAAATGTAAAAGCCATTTGATGTTATTTTTTACTTAACAGAAGTGTGGAAAATTGTTGTTTTTGCAGCAATGTCAGTACAAGTAGAAAAACATATTTTAAGTGTAAATAAATATTACTACTGCTTGATATAAAGTTAAACACAACACAGGATTTAAATTCGGAACTTTGTAGTATTAAGATAGAGGTCAAGGGTTGTTCTATAGCCTTCTCTTGAAATATAATTAAATATACAAATAAAACGAGGTCAATAAATAATGTTGCCAAAGATAATAACATTTACTAAAAATTACTACTTATTGTTTTTGACATGTTTTTGCATTTCCAAAATCTTTGCCAAAATCTAGGGTAAAAGTTCATATAACTTCAATTTCACTGTTGAAGTCAATTTTATGAAAACTGAATAATATTTACTTAATATTTTATAGAAAGTTTGGTTCTAAAAATTCTTACCACTGTCTTTCTTGGTCCTACATTTAAAAGAGCCCTTTGCAATTCTGCCCTTTTAGCCAAATCGCTATTTCTGATGTTCCCAGCTTGGGAAAATTGCACCAGGCAAACAATTGCCAAAGTACATACAGCTAAAATCTTCATTTTCTAAACTTATCTGAAAAAAAAAGTATTCCAATCACCTTTCAAAATTCGCTGATAAAATGTATTAGGAATTTTTTTGAATAACAACTATAAATTACAAACTTAAAGAATTTTTTTTTATTTCTTTGAATTTAGTGACGCATTTAAAAAAAATATATAAAACTACTAGGTGTGACAAATTTGTATAATTAACATCGATCAATAATATATTTGTTTTATTAAAAATATTTTCTTAATATTTCCTAAATTTCAAAAATTTTTGCGAATAAATTATTTTGAAGCTGAATTTTTTAATTTGACTTTTTTGATGACAACATTTATTTTTGATTTAGATCATAAATTTAAAAAAACATCTAAATTCTTGACAAAGATCATGATGAGAGTGAAACAGATATTTGTTTAAAATCACAACAAATGTGCAAAAATTTACAATTGAAAGTTGATCTTTATATTTTTACAAATAAAGTCCACAAATAATTTTATAGATGTCATCTAAATTTTAATACTTTTAACAATTTGTTTTAACAAAATTCTAAAAAAATGTAAATAATTATTTAAATAATTGTTCAAAATCATAAAAAATATATCCAATACATAATTATAAGCTTTAATTATATTAAGAAAATTGATCATCTAAAATAAATAACATTTACATATCTTTCTAAAATAATAGATTTTATCTAGATTTCGAATAAAAATTAGTCGATATTCAATTTAAAAAAAGATCTAAAATAATATTTTGCCACAGAAGACAATGAGAATATTTGCAACTGCAAAATTTGTGCAAAATGTATAATTCAAAAATCAAAGATTTTATCTAGACTATATTTTTTTTAACAAAATGTGATCACAATCTTAAAATTTGCGATTAAATTTTTGAAACAGAATAATAAAAATAGTGCATTTAAAATCACATTTTGTTATACATTATAATATTAAATTTTGAGACATTTTTTTAAAAAAATGTGCTCACCAAACTAAAAAATTTGAGTAGATTGATTATTAACTCAGATGATAAAAAAAATGTGCGAAAATTACAATTACTTTTTTTAGCTTTTACAATTTTTTTACAAATATAATGTATTTATATATCCAATTTCAAAGATTTTATCTCAAGTTCAAATATCTTAACCAACTTTTCTCTTACCAAAAAATTAAAAAGAATTTTACCACGTGTATTACAAATGAGAAAAAAGTTTTGAGGAAAATCATAATAGGAATTTTAAAATCTATGTGTAAAATTAATAGGAACTTATTATGAAACTAAGTTACTTATATCATATGAATTTCACTCACCTTTCCAAAATATTCACAATTTTTCCAAATTTTATATCTTTTCCGAGGCTTCACTTCACATACAATATCACTATCGATTAATTTGTCCATTGTTTTATATTATGCGTGTAATCATTTATCTTAAAATTATCTGAAAAAAAATCACTGCTATCAATTTTTAATTTAAAATCAGCGCAAAGTCTGCCATCCAAATCTTGTACGTAAATCTTTAAATTTTAATCCTGCATTACAAACATATTTAATAATAATAATAATAAATTGATTCATAAATAATATCATAACAGACTTATTATGTAGATCAAGATAATATACAAGATTATATAAGATAATAGTAGATTTGGATATACAATGTTTTTTGTATGAAAGTAAAAGTAATTGATTTTGTTAAATGATGAAAGCTCGAAGAAGCCCTAAATAGTTTTACACATATGTATATTAAGTTTCCAATTTTAATCTCAAACGATTCAGAATAACTTGAAACGTCAATAAATTAATTAATTTATAATAGTTCCTCTTTCAGTTTGCAACATTACTATATAATAAATTTTGTATCCAATATAAAATAATAATACTCTTTGTTAATGGTAAAATAAAATTTATTACTTTGATAATATTTACATAACAGTATTCTATTTATACAATAATACAAGGTATATTATTCCTTTGGGCAGGCAGTCGAAATAGAATGATTTTGTTGAAACTTCTTTCTTTTATACCATGATGGAGATACCCCCTCTTTCACTCCTAGATAGATATCCTCATCAGGTCCGCATTCTATATATAATTTTGTATTCTAACACCTCCCCTCAAAATTATATTTATTATACTATTTGCAGTCCATCCATTCCAATTCTCCTCAGACACTCTTCGTGTTTATTTCTAGTCAAACCTTTAGTAAGCATATCTGCTGGCATCTGTTCGCTGCATAGAAATTGAATATTAATTTTCTTATTAATATATTCATCACGTACCTTGTGATATTTTAATCCGATATGCTTCGTTCGTGGATGGAACCTATTGTTTTTTACAAGTTGTATAGCACTCTGGCTGTCATTATATATTGTAACCGTTTCACTTCCTATATCTAGAGTCTTCAATAATTCGTTCAAATATATAGCTTCCCTTGTTGCCTCACTCAAAGCTATATATTCAGCTTCCGTTGTTGATTGAGCTACTATTTTCTGTTTTCGCGCTTCCCAACTGATAGGCGCACCTGCAAATATGAAGCAAAATCCCGAATATGATTTATAGTCAACTATGTTACCTCCCCAATCTGCGTCTGCAACTCCAAATAAATTTTGATTTGTTTTCTTATATTTCAACCCATAATTCAATGTACCTTTCAGGTACCGTAATACTCTCTTTGCTGCGTTCCAATGTGTTGTATCGTAATTCGTATTAAATTGACTTAAATAATTTACTGCATAGGCAATATCTGGTCTTGTAGTTACTGCCAAATACATTAATGCCCCTATTAAAGATTGATAAGGATACTTTTGCATGATATATTCATTGGGTTCCTTAGGTTTAATCAGTTGGAGTCTAACCTCGCATGGTGTTGATACTATTTTACAATTTTCCATATTGAAACGATTTAGTATATTTTCTGCATAAGAACGTTGTTTTAAATATACAAATCCATTTTCCTGTTTGAATTCAATTCCAAGACATCTATCTACTTTGCCTAAGTCTCTCATCTCAAAACATTCAGATAAAGATAGTTTAATTTCATTTAACCAATCTTTATCATTTGATGCAATTAATAAATCATCAACATAAATAACTATCAATGTATGTTTTCCTGATTTATTGCACATAAACAAACATGGGTCTTGCGACATTGCTTTGAATCCCATTGTCTGCAATTTTGTTACAAATTTTTTGTGCCATTGAATACCTGATTGACGTAATCCATATAGTGCTTTCTTCAATAAACATACGGGATCTGGGCTTTTCTCAATATTTTCAGCCAGGTCTTCGCTGTATCTCTAATTTTCTCAGTAGCCGGTTTTTGAATAGTACCCAATGGTTTCTTATTCACAATTTTATATAATACTTCATGTAATTGTTCTGGCAGATTCATGTAGACTTTTTCTTCAAGTTCTCCATTTAAATATGCAGTTACGACATCCATTTGATGAATTTCTAAACCCATTTCCGCAGATAATGCTGCCAATAGTCTAATAGAAGTTGATCGTGCCACCGGAGAATATGTCTCACAAAAATCTTCACCATATTTTTGTGAACATCCTTTTGCAACTAACCGCACCTTTTTTCTATTAGGTTCTCCATCTAATTTTGTTGTAAAAACAAATCTGTTTCCAATAACTTTCTTTTGTGTGGGTCGCTCAACTATATCCCATGACATATTTTTGATTTGCGCAAGGTACTCGTCTTCTAACGCTTTCCTCCATTCGTCAGCATCACCTAGCTGACTAGCTTGTTCCCAAGTCGTAATATTAATTTTGGATATATTAAAAGCATTTTCAAATATTTCACATTTTTCACTAATCACATTGTTTTCGTTTGAAATCTCTTTATCAACCTCCCCTTCTCCAGAGGATTCTTCGATCATCTCTTTATTTATTTGATATTCTTTTCGCGGCCTTCCCGCATGACCTGTCCGAATAATCCTAGGACGCCCTTTTCCACGTTTTGATTGCTGCTGTGTTGGTCTTTCATGGTTTGTATTTTGCTCGACATTTCCTAATTTTAAATATACATCATAACCATTTTCACTATATATCTCACTATATTCATTATTAAATCCAGAATAGTTCAAGAATCTAACGTCTCTGCTCTCAATTATCTTATTGCTTCCCGGTATATATATTCGATAAGCCTTAGCATTATTCGAATAACCAACAAAGATTCCAGGTTTAGATCTCGAATCAAATTTTCCTTTGATATTACCATTTTTAATCAAAACATATGCTTTTGATCCAAATATTTGTAAATAACCTAAATTTGGAATTTTTCCAGTCCATACCGTATATGGTATACATCCATCTAGTGCACTTGTTGGACATCTGTTTCTAGTGTAATTGGCATTGCAAACAGCCTCAGCCCAAAACCGTTGTGGTGCCCCCGCTTGCTTTAACATGCAACGTGCCATTTCTATCAATGTCCGGTTCTTCCTTTCGGCTACACCATTTTGTTGAGGCGTATACGGTGAAGTAAGCCGTCTTTTGATACCATTATTATTTAAAAAATTATTGAATTCATTATTACAATATTCTCTGCCATTATCTGTCTGCAAAGCTTTAATCTTGTGTCCAGTTTTGTTTTCTACATACATTTTATATTGTTTAAATGCACTCAGTACTTCGGATTTACACTTTATGAAATATACTTCACACCAACGCGATGCATCATCAATAAACGTTACAAAATATTTCATACCTGAGAATGAAGGAGCTCTCATTGGCCCACATACATCACTGTGTATAATTTCTAATAAATTCTTCGTACGAATCTCCTTCGATTTGGAAAGGGTAGTCTCGTTTGTTTTTCACTAACACAGATTTCACAATTTGTTAACCTTTTATTAATATTTACATTTAAACCGTGCACTCTTTTATTTTTAATCATTGCTTTAATGTCATATTCATTCAAGTGCCCTAACTTTTTGTGCCACACATCAATACTCTTGTATTTTCACTCACACTTTTCGCTGCATTCACTTTTTCATTAATATAATATAAATCACCTCGACGACGTGCTTTCAATTCAACCTTGCCTTCTTTAGTTAGAAATGCACTCTTTCGGGTAAAAATCACTTTATATCCATTATCAGTGGCTTTAGATACTGATAATAAATTAATTCGTAAGTCCGGAACATATAACACATTTTCTAATCTCACGTGTTTATCTTTATTTTGTTCAAACGTGGTCTGAATATCTCCAATTCCTTTAATAACAGTACAGTCGTTATTAGCCAGTTTCAATTCCGCATTTGATCGATTAAGGTTTTCAAAATTATTCTTTTGATGACACATATGGCTTGTACACCCGCTATCTAAGCACCAAATATTGTCTGGTAATGATGATTGTTCATTAAAGCCAAACAACACGCTTTGTTCACTACTATATGTTGTTGACTGCTTACCGGCTGGATACCTCGATCGGCAGTCTCGAGCAAAATGTCCTCCTTTTTCGCATCTATGACACTTTATTTGCCGACGTGATTCAAATTTGGTTACGCAATCACGTGCAAAATGTCCGACTTTTTTGCATTTATGGCATATACTTCTTCGATAGGCAGCATTCGATTTATGATCTGATGGCTCCTTATTTATTCTTTCCGAATAAAGTATCCCTTGTGAATGTTTATTTTCCTCATCTAGTTTGTTGCCTTGGATTCTGTCAAACAATCTAACCTTTAAAACTTCCAGTGTTGGCAACTTCTCCTGTGCTTCTATGGATTCTTTAAACATTGCGAATGATTCAGGGAGACTGTGCATTAGTAACGTTACCAGCATTTCGTCTGGGACTACAATGCCGATATCGTTGAGTTTCGCAGCAGTTTCACAAAAATCTGTCACATGTTTTGCCAAATCATCGCCTTCATGCATCTTTAATGTTACGCATTTTTTCATGAGAGTTGTTCGCCTCGTTGCACCCCGACTTTCGAATAGTTCCTGCAATTTGTCCCATATCGCTTTCGCGGAACCGAGACGCGCGCACATTTTTAATTCTTTTCCTCTCATGTGTAGTACCAAATCAGATTGCGCTTTTCCGTCATTTATAACCCATTCCGCATATTTTTCGGCGGTCAATGGTTTCGCTATTTCGCCGCTTACATATCCCCATAAGTCATTCTTCTTCAGAATGGCTGTTAAATGAATTTTCCATTCATCATAGTTCTCCTCGCACAATGGTTCGATTTTGATTGAAGACGTCATCTTTTTGTAAATAACACTACACTTTAAAATCTATACTTCAAAAACACTCACTGTTTACGTCAGGATCCCGTTACTCAGTCGCTGGATTCTCGAACTCGCTCAGTACGCTGGGCTTCTACCTGGACTTGTACCTGGGATTCTACCTGGGATTTCACCTGGGCCCATAACCAATGTTAATGGTAAAATAAAATTTATTACTTTGATAATATTTACATAACAGTATTCTATTTATACAATAATACAAGGTATATTATTCCTTTGGGCAGGCAGTCGAAATAGAATGATTTTGTTGAAACTTCTTTCTTTTATACCATGATGGAGATACCCCCTCTTTCACTCCTAGATAGATATCCTCATCAGGTCCGCATTCTATATATAATTTTGTATTCTAACACTAGAGAAGAAGCTTCAATGGCGAGTTTAAATTTGTTATAAAGTTTACACAAATAGGAAAATAGGCATAAAATTAAATTTTGTTAGGCCATATACGATTTTATTGGTCGTAATAGATATGATGTTCAATTTTTTCTCTTATCAGATAATAATATCACTAATTAATCAACAACATGTGAACTTATCGCACACTTTTGTCGTGCGTGCTTTGTTTTGATAAAATTTTTGGAGGCTATTATAGAAAATACTTTTTAGTTAATTGTAATTTCTATCACATTAATTGCAATTTGAAAGACTACTTTGACAATTTTTACAAATGCAAAAAAAAGATTGCAAAAGACAATACACCAGTTGCCACCATAATTTTTACCAAGAAATTTGATCTTACTAACAAAATATTTTTAATACCCAAAATTTTGGAGGTTACTATAGAAAATACTTATTAATTTAATTGCAATTTCCATCACATCAATTGTAATTTTGAAGACTACTTTAACAATTTTTACAAATGCGAAAAAAAGATTTTTTTTGCAGTCCACCTGCTGCCACCATATACTTCATTCATAGCTCAAACTTATTTTAACATAATTTTTACCAAGAAATTTGATGTTCAGGATTTGACTTCGATCCCTTGTGATTATTATAATTAACAAAATATTTTTTAGTACCCAAAATTTTGGAGGTTACTACAGAAAATACTTTTTAATTTAAAAGCAATTTCTATCACATTAATTGTAATTTTCAATACTACTTTGACAATTTTTACAAATGCAAAATTTTTTTTTTTGCAGTCCACCTGCTGCCACCATATACTTCATTTATTCCTCGAACTTATTTTAACTTAATTTTTACCCAGAAATTCAATCTTCAGGATTTGACTTAGATCCCTTGTGATTATTATAACTAACAAAATATTTTTTAGTACTCAAAATTTAAAATTATGCTGACAAGTTGCTATCTTAATTTTTATCCAGAAATTTGAACTTACTAACAAAATATTTTTAATACCCAAAATTTTGGAGGTTACTACAGAAAATACTTTTTAATTTAATTGTAATTTCTATCACATCAGTTGCAGTTTGGAAGACTACTTTAACAATTTTTACAAATGCAAAAAAATGATTTTTTTTTCAGTCCACCTGCTGCCACCATATACTTCATTTATTCCTCGAACTTATTTAAACTTAATTTTTACCCAAAAATTTCATATTCAGGATTTGACTTCGATTCCTTGTGATTATTATAACTAACAAAATATTTTTAGCGCTTAAAATTTTGGAGGTTACTACAGAAAATACTTTTTAATTTAATTGTAATTTCTATCACATTAATTACAATATTGAAGACTACTTTAACAATTTTTACAAATGGAAACAAAAAGATTTTTTTTTGCAGTACACCCGCTGCCACCATATACTTCATTTATTCCTCGAACTTATTTGAACTTAATTTTTACCCAGAAATTTGATCTTACTAACAAAATATTTTTAATACCAAAATTTTGGAGGTTACTACAGAAAATGCTTTTTAATTTAATTGTAATTTCTAACACATTAATTGCAATCGTAAAGACTACTTTGACAATTTTTACAAATGCAAAAAAATGATTTTTGTTGCTGCTACCATATACTTCATTTATTCCTCGAACTTATTTTAACTTAATTTTTACCCAGAAATTTGATCTTCAGGATTTGTCTCTTATGATTATTATTATTAACTAACAAAATATTTTTAGTACCCAAAATTTAACATTATGCTGACACAAAAATAGTTTAAGAAGTAAATAATTATGATTACAAAAAATAAAATGAATATTATTATGATTGGCAGTATCTTATTTCCTAAACACGAATTCCAGGTGATTCAATGAGTGATTTCTTAAGAAACAGTTTAGTATTAAATGTTTTGAAATTGAACTCGGTGGAAGTCGAATGAATCATGATGTAAAACATTCGTTATTGAGAAATAGAAAAAAAACAGGTCTTAGAGTCTTGGAAGTGCGTTATAAGAAGTAAAATATGATTAAATTGATTCATTTTTTATTAAATAATGACTGGTTTTTTCACTTTTTCATTGACTTATTATTCTCATATCTTCTTATTGAGAAATAGAAAAAACAGGTCGAATTATTAAATTGATTGATTTCGATTAAATAATGATTTTTTTTTTACTTTTTTTATTGACTTATTATTCTTATACCTCAGTCAGGCAAGTGTATAAGAAGATAAAGCAATTTTTATATTTCATATATACAAATCATTTCATTTATAAGCCTTTCAATTATCTACATTTATAAGCTTTATATTTAAATATCTCTTTAATTTCTTTTTTTTGAAGTTATTGTCATCAATGGTCATCTTGATTTCGATTGGTATTGTACATTATTAAACAATTATTGTTATTATATAATAATATATCGTTATTAACTTTTTATCACCACATTTTTATTCTATATTTTGGTGTCTGTGTTTTTGATTTATTTTTATTCTATTTTTTATTCTATAGAAGTGGCAATAAATATGATGAATATTTAATATTCATATTCAACTTTCCAAAAAAAAATATTTTTTGTCAGAACATCTGACTTCGATGTTTGTAGTTTTAGGAAGTTTTATTTAAGAAACGCCTGATAGCACTGCAAATACATACATTTTAACAGTTTGTTACTAAAAACTAATACGAATATAAGACCAGTAACATTGCATTTCCATAACATTTCAATTTTAATCGAGAATTTGCACCAAAATCTATCACAACAAGGATTTCCTTCTAATACTAACTTGTTAAATTAATAAAACAATTACTGAAGGTTTTTGTATAATAATAGACATATTTTATTTTTACAGCAATAATGAAGACAACACTCCAAATCGAATAAATTTCAATTATTAAAATAAGAGTCAGCAAATCTAAGATCTACATTTTTTTAACTGTGTGAAAAAAAAAGTTAATGTTTTTTTAACTTTCTAAGGGAAAAAATCATGTTTATTCGCCCTTTCAAGTCACTCTGAATAAAATGAGACCAAAAATTGGCCATTTTTTAAAAAAGACTAATAAATTGCATTAGAGTACAAAATGTATGTATTGTCAACATTTTTCTAAACTGAAAAAAAATTTTGAACCGATTTTGAAAATTCAGAATCAATTAGGAATTGTACAATTAGTTTTTGGTATAGATTGGTTGGGTTGTTTATTAGTAATATTTAAATAAAATCAAAAATGAAAATTTTTATATATATTTACGTTTCAGAGGTTTCTGAACATTTTGGCATACCTTAGAAAAAATTGACGTATGTGTGTGTGCTTGTGTGCGGATACAAATTTTTGTCGACTATTTCGGGAACACCGATCGACCGATCGACCGATTTGAATAATTCAGAAAACATTCGATTGCTGCAGATAAGAAGACGTGCTGATTAGTTTTTGGCAAAGGCAGTTCTAGCCGTTCCGAAGATACGAAGCAAAAAGTGCCCTGTATCTCTATTTTTAAGAGAACGGAGCGTCTGATTTTAGTAATTCAAATAACATTTCACTTGTATTGACAAAGAACTGATTAAATTTTTGGGAAGGCAGGCCCAGCGGTTATGGTTTCTCAATAAAAATAATTTAAAAAAATGTCATTTGGCGGCCAAAAATGTTTATTGGACATGTACATTAAATTATCAGATATTTTATAGAGATTTTAAAAATGTGTACACATTTAGTTAATAATGTGTATACATTTTTTTGGGCTTCGTACGAAGATTTTCAAAAAATTTTCATTTTTTAAATAAACTAAAGTTTGAAAAATTTCAATGAAAATGTTTCAATGAAATTATAATAAATCTGTTTGAAATTATTCAAAAATGTTCAATGGGAAGTTCCAGCAATTCGCCCTAAGCCATGAACCACTAGTTATTTTATTATTTTGCAATGGAATCTTCATGGCATTGAGCTTTTACACCGAATGGTTGCTACCATGTAAAAGGGGTAGCAAATTTGCATCGGACTCGTTTTTCTCACTTTTAAAACTAAAGTCCGCGTAATAAATAATAAATAAATATATTTTTAATAAAATTTTAAGTGCCCAATGGTCAATAGTCTAATAATCGAATCTTAAAATCCTACGAATGGCGGTTAACTAATAAAAATTCTTTAATAATTAAGTCGACTATTTACGCGTTTTGGGAAAGACGTGCAATTATCCATGTTTCAAGGCAAATGCCACTTAGCACAATCCATAATTAATAATTGCAATCGATATTCGCGATCTCAATTTTTCTCGAAACGATCACGTACTATTTATTCCTCTCTCTCCATATAATATAATATTTATCTTTATTAAAATCGAGTACATACATGTACATGTACGAATTGATGTCAGTCAAATACAAAACACAAAACACAACACAGAGTCTTAAGAGTGACTCATTCATTTCTTCATAATAAATTAAACGAAACACATTCACATGGATTCACACACGTTCAGGCGAATTTAAAAACACATTCACACCGATTCACACATATTTGATGGTTATTTAAAAACATATTCGAACGGCTTACCAAACATGTAGTACATGCGCATTTTTAAGTATTCATATATACTTTATATATATATATATATATATATATATATATATATATTAAATATGAAATAAAAAATTGATAAGACATCAATTGTGTCAATTGTGTCAAGACACGTAACACGGTCTCCAAACTGACAACATGTTCGTTTGGAATAATAAAATATATTATTTATTTTAATTTTACTACTTTTTTTTAAAAAAAAAAATTCATAACTTGATGTCTTATCAATTTTTTATTTCATATTTAATTATTTTTTAGTGCAAATTTGTTGTGTTTTTTGTGTTATTTTTTAAAACTTATTTGTATGCACTGAAGATGGGTCAAATTAAGACCCGAAACGTATGTTTCTCTAAATAAAAACATTTTTCAATAAAACTGTTTTTTAATTACTGGATGGATGTCCAAGAAACATTTTTATCATATTATTTTACCATCTGAAGAAAAACCTCTCGCTTATATATATATATATATATATATATATATATATATATATATATATATTTGCATACATCAAGATGTATTTACATTTTAAAACAAAAATTTGACTATCAACATATCAGTCTTCACATTTGCAACATTTGATCTACTAAACACTACATATGAAAAATTGAGTAAAATTATTTTCAAATATACTTTTCCAATTACTATTTTTTTAAAACCCAATGTTTCATCCTTGCCTTGTAGATACTACCTATACCTATATAGTTCCTGTTTTCTAATTTTCTTGAGGTAAAACTTCTTTAGGCGCGACTAGGGAGTAAATCCGTACAAATGCAACGGAAGTGCGTTACGGCAGATAAGAGTCGAGTGCCAATGATTCGTCATTCGCTCTCCATGTGGCCTCGATATCTGTGACCTACTTAAAAAATATGCTAAATATTAAAATTAAATTAATTGGAAAAATAGTTTTCTGGTTGGTCCAATTTCTATAAAACATTTTGGAAGTTTGACCAAGAGGTTATTCTACTTAAAACTTATTATTTGGCAACTTATTGTTGAAACTCAAAAAGACTACAATAAGTTGACAGATAATAGTAGAACAGAATATTAAAATTTTATAAAAATCAAATAAATTATTGAAGTAAAACTTCTTTAGGCGTGACTAGGGTGTAGATTCGTACAAATGCAACGGAAATGCGTTACGGCAAATAAGATAAGATAAGAGTGGAGTGCCAAAGATTCGTCATTTGCTCTCGACGATATCATTTCAATACGGGTCGATTGTGATTAGTCGTCGTGTATGTGTATAGAGATCTGTCGTTGTATGCGTACCGATGTCAACAAGGAAATCGGCATAGATAAATAAACATTTTAAAGTTACATCGTAGTACAAATCTTGATTTGATGAAAAATGCCTGAATCAGAAGAATATTTTACCCTGTTCCTTGAAAATAATAAAACAAATTAAACATTTGAGCCGTGTACTAAACGTAAGTTCATTGATCAGAAATTCTTTCTATATTATCCGTAGTTTCTATAAATCTTTGAAGTTATTAAAATGGAAAATATTTTTTATGCAAAACAGATATTACAGCTGTTCAAAGAATGAGATTATATCGCCAGCGAAAAGTTAAAAAAACACCATCAGTCAATGAATGTATGTTAATTTCAATTACATGAAGTTCTTCAAACACAATTTTTACATGATGATTGAAGTTGCGAAAATAAAATTTGTTTAGGCGTTGTTTGACATAATCCACAGTGTGAACGATTATTATAGAATTTATTAATCAACAATTATTTCATTTCTCTAATGAAGGTTCATTTGTAAATGCTAATTACAATGACAAATCGATCATGCCATACTTGAAGTATGACTTTAATTACACTATTGTTCTTAAATATTATACATATTATTAATGCTATTATAAATATATAATTTATTATTTATCATTATATAAATGTGTATAATGATTGACACTAATAAATGTGTGCATCACTAGTGTTACCATATTACTAATATACATTATACAAAATTGTTATATGATGTATTTATTTTTACTTAAATGCCATCTTGTACAGTAGCAAATCAGTTTTTCTTCTACTTCGTGTGAACCTTACGCGCACTCTTTTTTTTTAAACCCAATGTTTCAAATATGAATATGAATATTTTGCTAATAAACTTGTCGATATACCTATCTTACCTATTAGGTATTATACTTACCTACCTTATACTTTTCTGTTTAAAGTTCCTGTTTCCTAATGTTTTTTTTTCAAAAATGCCTTAACTATTTTCTTTTAACCCTCCCAAATTTAAGTGTTACAGATCACAATTAATTTGTAGTAGTTTATAGTATGTTTCTATGGAAAAATTTCGTTTTAGTAGGAAGCGGCCATTTTCACCTCTGATCTATTTTTCATCGCTACTGCATGATATCAGGTTGCCAGAAATTAGCTCGGACGCTCTCGTACACCACTGTCATTGGTCCCATAAATAATATTTCTTATTTACATAAAAGGTGCAACTCCATCGCAAATAATACACGCAATATGTGTAATAATGCAGCACGTAGCAAGTGAATGTGTGTTCAAGAGCATTGAACTTAAATTACTATCCGGAGTGAGGCAAGGATGCTCGAGGAATATCGACTGAGGGTCGATAATGAAATTGACATTTTTATACAATTAGATAAATATTACAATGACATCGACTTCTTAAATTATCTTCAAAAGAACTTGAATCCACGGTTCCAAACAAGTTTAACACGTTGACTGCCAACTAGAAGGTAACTCGAAGATTGCGATCAAATGATTTTCTAGAACAACAAGTAGGTTGTAGTTAGTTATCTTGTAGAAATAAAATAAAATTTTATTGATTGCCAACGTCCTGGTCGTTTTTGTCATGGTTGAATGTAAGAAAGAAACTGTTGCACAAATTTTGGATGTGATTTTCTAGGATAACTAGAAGGTTATAGTTAGTTATCTCGTATAATTTCATTTTATTTTTACGATGTAACTAACGTTATTAAGGAAAGTTATCTCGTAGAAATAAAATAAAATTTTATTGATTGCCAACATCTTTTTTGTCCTGGTCATTTTTGTCATGCTTGAATTTAAGTAAGGACTTTTTGCACAGATTTTGGATATATCGATTTACCACAATGATGATTATATTCCAGACTAGATGACCCGACAGACATTGTCCTGTACCCACATCTACATTCTTTTAATATCCTATATTTATATTTACCGTTCAGTTAAAAATAATAATTATTGTTTTTCGAATTACTATTTACGCTAAGATATGAAAGTTGTTAAATGTATAACTGCTTCAAATAAAATGATGATTTTCAATTCCCACAGTTAACACTTTAATTATCCCTTCAACAAATGTTAAAATATGTACAATAAAATTGTATATTAAAAGTTATACTGCAATTTATAGAACAAATTTGTTTCCAATAACTCAATTTATTTTAATGCCTAGGGTTATGCAAAATTTTTAGTCATACCTGTAGATGTAAGTGTATAAATAAATGATTTTTTGTTTATTCACGGCTAAAACATTGATTTTAAAAAATTTTCACACAAAACATCATCGTCTGCCTTTGTGATGTATTGATGGTAATAGCATAAGAACTCTTCTAAAAGGTATAACAAATTCAGAAATAATATATAGCATTTGCGGTAAAGGTACAAAATCATCTTGGATTTTTCTACCCAAAATAATTACTTCTATAATATTGCTTATCATTTTTATATTCGTACCATATTTTAAATGGCTTTTAGTAATTTTAATATCTAAATTACATTTTTCTCACTAATAATTCGATATACATTATTACTTAAGTTCATATTTGAAGTGAATTAATTTGACGAATCTTGTTCTCATGTGCTCTATTCAACCTACGATCAATAAAATTATTGCAGTAAATAAAGAGGACAAAGCGTGTGCCCTGTGAATTTTTTTACTGTGCTCCAATTTATATGATATTTTGGAAATAGGCTAATTTCAATCTCATGCGCAGAAGTGATAACAATTTGCACTTCGTCACCACCCTCCGCATTAATTGGATTACTTTAATTTGGACTTTATCATAACTTGCAATATACTATTTTAAAGGCAATGCCAAACAATGCCTCAAATATTTTCAGTTTTTTTATAATTTTTTCCATTTATTTTTACAATCTAACTATATTTCTATAATTCAAAAAATCCTAAAAAATTCCCATAACAAACTTTAGAATAAAATATTCGAATAATCGTAATAATCGGAGGAGGATTATCTTTCATACAACATTACAGTAGAATTTTAACGCTCAAATTGGTTCTACATTTTAGTTAGAAAACGTTTGTATGTGAACAAGATAAGGGCTGTTCTTAGGGTTTTTTCGGCAATTATTCAATTTTTTCTTGCCGTAAGAACCATCATTGGACATAAGTTTTTGCAAAAGCAGGTCCAGCAGTTATGGAGATAAAGAGCAAAGAGTGCAGAAAATAGAAATCGAGTTTCTGAGAGAACGGAGCATCCGATTTGAATGATCTACAAAACATTAAATTTGTAATGATTTATAAATATATTTAATATTTATAAATAGTTATTAGTTTTTGCTAAAGGCAGACCCGGACATTTGGAAGATACAGTGCAAAAAATGGCAGTTTTTGAGAGAACTAAGCGTCCGATTTAAATGATTCAAAGAATTCTCTACTAGTTTTAACAAAATAATTTATTTTGAAAAGAAAAATGTTGTTTCAATTTTTTTTTCAGTGTTCACGAACATTTGAAAAAAAGAATTGGCCAAATCGGTCCAGGCGTTGTTGAGTTATGGGCTTACCAACACATTTTGCGATTTATTTTTATACTATAGAATATTATAGATATATTTTTGCACATACTTGCAACTTAAAGGATATATGGACGCACTTTTAATCATATACTCACACACAATTTTAAAATGTCTATTAAGAAATGATTAAATTAAATTAAAGTTTTCTATTTGGCCATCACTGGTATATCGAAACCGGCGTCCCGAGTTAGTATTACTTGTCAGTTGTTTTTTCACAAGTGTAGAAGAATCAAAACCAGAAGTTATGCACCGAGATAAATACCACAATGGTGATGGTAGTAGATCGAGATCAAAGAAATTGTTGGAAATCTTTCGAATTCCTTCAGAAAACTAGCTGTAAGTGGAATTCTGTCTTAATGCAATTAGGGCATCGTGCCTTAAGGCAAATTGCTGGAACTTCCCGTACCGCAATTCAAAAATCGAGAAATTAAAAATAATCAATAATAATAATCAATAAAATTTTCTTTTTTTTTTGTAATAGTTTTATTTAGCAATCAGAAAAATTACATTTTTCTATAAGCTAAATTGCAAATTATGTGGGTGTTAAAATAAGATAGGATCCACTGATCTATCTTACATTATGTTACTTAATATATTTATATATATATATAACTAATGATTGTACTTAAATACTATGCAGAGGCCACTTTCTCTTCAATCTTGGGTTTTGTTGAGGGCGCAGTAAATCCTTTATCGATTCATTTGGGTTCAATAAAAGTTAATCAATGATTTGAAACTTTTAATAGAATTTTGAACCATATTAAATCATTCTATCTTAAATCATTTATTTTGAAATATTTTGGAAATTCTGAACTTTTTTTCAAAGCAATCGTACTGCTTTAATCGCATAAAGACGAAATATCGAAGCGCGTAAGCGCCATGTCGCCGTCTAACGCGTAAACATTGGTACGGAACCCATAGGAATGTAAACAAAATCTATACTTATTGTTAAAATCTCTATAAAATATTTGATAATTTGATGTGCATATGTCTAATGTTAATTTTTGACCGCCAAATGGCTTATTTTTTTCACTTTTTCCTCCATATCTCCAAAGTTGTTGGACCTGCATTTCCAAAAATTGAACAGTTCTTCACTTAGTCAATACAAATAAAATGTTTTTTGAATTGTTCAAATCGGACGCTCCGTTCTCTTAAAAACTGAGTTACCGTTTTCGGAACTTTTTGCCCCGTATCTTTGGAACGGCTAGACCTGCCTTCGCCAAAAATTAATCAGCACGTCTCCTTATCAATACGAATCGAATGTTTTTTGAATTATTCAAATCGGTTGATCCGTGTTCCCGAAAACGTCGACGAAAATTTGTATCCGAACATACATACATACACGCACACACACACACACACATACATCAATTTTTTTAAGGTATGCCAAATTGTTCAGAAGGTTTTGAAACGTAAAGATCTATAAAAATTTTCATTTTCGATTTTTTTGCGATTACTATAACTTGCCCTACGGGAAGTTAATAATAGACATTTGATTAAGATGACAAAATATGGCCATCTTATATAAAAAAAATTCTGCACAGCTTGTGGCTACTATCACAATAATTCATTCTATTACCATAGAATATGATTTGGCCTCGTCAAAAATCAATTTATAATTAATCTTGCATGCACCCACATAGAACATTTAACAAATATTCCAATTAATTTCCATCAAGCCCGCACATCGTCTCTCTCTTCCCCAAAAAAGAGCAGCTGTTATATTCGTCATTTCATTTATTTATTAAACGAACGAATTGCCCTGACTTTCTTTTTCGATTTAAGTGTGCTCAATTAAGCGTTACTCTATAGTGAGAGATCTAGGTCATAGAAAATGATCACAAAAAAATCTAGAAGCGATTTTTAAATAAAAGATTCACAATTTCACAAGGTAACGGAGTTGGTACAGAACTTGAGTGATTTCTAGGTAAAGAATTGAATTCTTGTAACATCGGTACCGATTCTGCCTCATAACAGAGAAATGTTATGGCAAGGCCATGTTACACTCCAACTTCCATACATTATGCTACTGAATCATACTGAATACTATCAAAATGTCATGCATATTCAGGCATTTTACACGTAAACTGCAACGTCACTCGTATGTTATGAAGCTGGGTCAGAAAGACCATGTTAACTAATATCGTTTTTTTGGCATTTCTGCGGTTTTTCGGTTAGGTTTCCTATCTGGCAATCTGAAAAAAAAACACTTGACTGCACAGCAACCATTATGGCAAAAAATTTAACATACTAGATCTTCATAAATATGTACTACACAATTTATTAATTAGGATAAATCTTCATAAAAAAAAAGTTCATAGCTAGCTATCACGCAAATAAGGTCATTATCGCCTCCATTTTTGGAATTTAATAAAAGAGATAATAATAATAAAAAAAAATGGAATTTGGAAATATTGTTTTTATTATCTACATAAAATATATAAAATATTTTACTAATTATTTAGATATTCGACATATAATTTCCATCATCCAGCCCCCTATCTAATATCCTTTCTCTAATCACTTCTAATCTCAAATAGTACATTTTACATAAAATACTACACGATGACCTAAAATTATCATCTACAGATTTAATTTGAGTGAAAGTTGAGCCCACTATGGTCTAATGGTTAAGGATGTGGGCTAGCATGAACTAGTCTAGCTCGTCAGAAAGATGTCAAGCGGTATGTACCTGATGTTACAAGTGTAAATCGGATTTTGGGAGTAACAATATTTTGGTAATAAAATGCCTACTGATAATATCTGATACTTTTTTTTCAACAGTTATTATTTTATCCTTTTTCTATATTTTTTCTAATTTTTATTCCAAATTATTTTAACATTTTTCTATCCTAAGTATTTTATCATTACAATTATTTTCATATTATATTCTTTTTTTTGATACTGCCCTTAATTACTATTTTTCAATTATTGGACTCAAATGAGGAATTAAAGGATTTTTTTACCATCAGAAGAATCTCAAGATCTACAAGCCTTAAATAAACTATCTCAATATTATAACATATTTTCTTCAAGTTATTGCATTACATAATACTAATGTTAGACCTAATATTGTTGTATTTTACTGTAATTAATTCAATTAAGATAATTTATATCCTGTAATTACTAAATTTTTTCCTGTATCCGTAATATAAATACTATTAATATAAATACTATAAATATAAATACAAATATATATCTCATATTACCGCCACACATAGTCGACCACTGGGTTGCCCTAAGAAAAAAAAGTACTAGAACAGAATGGATTTTGAACGATATCAAATACATCGTATAGAATATGTAGTTTTAAAAAAGACACTGGTGAAAGTTCTGGCAAGATCCTTCAAATTTTTGTCAATTTAGATTTTTAGGTTTAAAATTATTTAAAAAATTAAAAAGGTTCATTCATAATTATTTAAAGAATTATTACGCACATGGCGCATAACTCCTTTTTGAAAAAAATATTTCAACTGAGTCCTGAAGACTAATATTGTTAATTATTAATTATTATTGTCATATCATGTCATGCATATGTTAAAAAATTAATCAGTTTTACATTTTATGATATAAAAAAAATATTTTTTGAATCATCCAAATCGGACTCTCCATTATCTTAAAAACTGAGTTACCGTTTTTGGCACTTTTTGCCCCATATCTTCGGAACGGCTAGACCTGCCTTTGCCAAAAACTAATCAGCGCGTCTCCTTATCAAAACGAATCGAATGGTTTTTTGAATTATTCAAATCGCTTCATCCGTGTTCCCGAAATCGTCGACGAAAATTAGTATCCGCACACACACACACATACACCCATTTTTTCTCAGGTATGAAAAAATGTTTAGAAAGCTTTGAAACGTAAAGATATATAAAAATTTTCATTTTCGATATTTTTGCGATTGCTATAACTTGCCCTACGGAAAGTTCAATATTGCATCGATGCCGGATAAGGACTATTTTCAGTGTGAAATATATTAAAATCTTTTGGATACAAATGTCACTCCTTCATCAAAATACATAAACATCGAACAAACTTAGAACTGGGTAACTTTTTGTGAGTTTGTTAATATACATTTCTCCTCAACAATAATTAATTTTTATTGTAATTAATAAATAAATAAACAAGAACAAGATTTCATTATAGTCCTTTCATCTTCACCAATTTGCGTAATTCTCCAAATTTTTACCTCTATGAGCCAATGGATTTTAAGTCATTAATTGAATCATCAAAGTAGATTTTCTCGGGTTACCTTAGACTCCATGTCTCCGATCCGTAAAGAGCATAAAATTTTAACAAATAACCGCCAACAATATCTCGTTTATATCCGCCCAACTCCGTAGAGTAGACACATTACTTTCCCAGTTTCTCTTTAAACGCTATATCGCTTAAGACGCTTCTTTAAAAAAATCGTCTTAACCGGGTTTTACCATACACATACTAATATTTCCATAACAATATCTCGTTTATATCCGCCTAGCTCCGTCATCAAACCCGAACAAATTCTTCGGCTCGGTTTTTAGTTTTTACTCTTCAGTTCGCTTCAAGCATGCGCAGTGCTCGGAGGCGAAATCCACGTGGAATTTTACCTGAAATATTGATAAAACAATTAATAAATATTACAAAATTGTGATTTATATAATATATGATGTTTGTGTAAACATTTGTGATCGAAAAAATTACATAAATAAGTTGTTAAGTGAGCGAAATACCCGGAGCAGGTATCAAGTGGTAAACAAATTATTTGGTACACCTGTGGTAAAGGTTAAAGGTGTGTAGTTTTTTTATATGGAGTATAATATATATAGTGTTTAATTTTTTTATTAATACAAAAGTGCTTAATGATGTATTAATTACAACCAAAGTATTTAAAATTGTCTACAAATTATCATTAATGTGTTTATCCACAAATTCCTATGGTGCACGTGGATTTTTGATAACTCCACACATGAGTAAACCTGATAATTTACTTCTTAGAAATAATAACAAACAACATATTGTTTATAATAAATATTGCACCGATATAATAAATGTTTATATTAGAATTTGTTTACTAAAATGCCTTAAATTTTCACCCTCCCTCTACATAGTACATTCTATTACAACACGTAATAGTCATTTTAGTTTTCGAATAGTTATCTGCCCTAATTTCCAGTCAATGAATTTTCATTCTAATTTTCTCAATTTTATGACAAATTTAATTTTACTTCAGTTATTTTTACCCATGGGTGTCCACTCCTAATTATTTTGTTTAAATTATGAGATTAGTTGTTTATATTTTAATTTTTTACTGTGGAATTAATTAACCTTAATTTTTATGTAGCATGCGTTGCAGTGGATAAATATTTGTATTGGCTGCTTCTTTTTATTTATATTTGATATACAGAAGTATGTATATTAAATATAAATAAAAAGGGGCAGCCATTCAAATTCAATTGCCTATTTTTAGGCTAAAACATTTTTAGAAATATTTTTTATTGCTTATAATAATTATTTATTATATTTATTTATAATAATTAATGACCAGATATCATGAATGTTTATATTAGAATTTTCTAACTAAAATGACTAATATGAAAATTCTTAGGGTTTGAGGTAGGAGTGTGAAAATTTAGGGTTTAGGTACTCTCACATTTATAGAAAATTATTTAATTTTTTTCAGAAGATTTTTTTATAATTTTACACGACTTGGGCATGACAGTTCTGTAAAATAACATTTTTTTGTTTGTTTATTTATTATCTTGGCATCTGGGTACATCCTTATTGCCATAATCACATAATTACAATTAATAATATCTAGAGTTAATATTAACTAAACTCGTTTTATACTTTTATATATCTAATTTACATGTAACAAATAATATTGTTTATAATAATTATTGAACCCATATAATGAATGTTTATATTAGAATTTGTTTCCTAAAATGACTATTAAAAAAATCCATAATGGTTTAAGATCGAAAGGTGAAAATTTAGGGTCGTATGTACTAAGTTTATAAAAAAAATTGAGTTATTACTTTTATAAATTATTTATACAAAATTTTATATAATTTGAATTATTTCAAAATTTCTTATATGGATTTTTGATAATTCCACACGAGTGAATATGTTTTAGTTTTCTGAATTAATAATAAATAAAATATTGTTTATAATAGTTATTGGACTGATATAATGAATGTTTATAGAGGTTTGGAATTTGTGCAAAATATTTCGGAGATGTTATTATGTTAAATAAATCTTTGTTTTAAATTTTATTGCAAAAATTCCAAATCAAATTTTAACTATTCCACCTGGCAATATAATAATAAAATAAAGATAGATATAAAGTTCTTGTGCCATGTTGTTAAATTTTTATGAAGTTTTATAATCTGTAATTGAGAATCAGATATCTATTTTTTATTACTCTAAATAGTGAGGCTTAGTAAGTACTCAAGATTTATTTGTTCGATTTTATTTTTTTATAATTTGTAAATAAGACACATAGAGCCCTTCTAGAACAAACCTCTATTTAGTGTTAATCATTGTAGTAATCGAACAATTTTCTTCTCTTGTTCAGTAAATTCAAGTTTTTCAATAAATTTTCATTCTGATTGTCTTGATTTAATGAAAATTAAGTTTTGCTCCAAACTAATTTATTTTTATCAAGAGTTGTCCAACACCAACACGTTTTTCTTACTTAATTTTGGGATTAATTTTCTTTACTTCAATGATTTATAATGTGTATTCCAAAAACACATACGGCCCTAAATTTTCACTCTCCTACCTCAAATCCACATTTTGTAATAATCATTCTGTATATATTTATTCTATGAATATGTTCTATTAACTAACATTTCCACGATCATCAAATAAACATAAAAAATTACAGCATATTTATGGCGGTTTGTGAATTAATAGAAAAATATTATAGTCCTATGGAAAGTGGTTTAATGAAAAGACAATAAAATTTGGATTTACATCTATTGTAGAAGTATTTCTGACAATATTCCTAATAAGTCATTAGGAAATGAGAATTTAGGCAAATAAATGTTGGGATTTATAAAAGAATATTCTATGATAATGAAATTTAATATCAATTTAATTGGCATTAATTAAAACTCAAATTGAGTAAAAAAGGAGCTGGGAAAATAATATTTTATTTTATACCAAGTATAGAAATTTATGCGAAAATTTTGAAAACAAATTTAAAAACAATTTTCAGTTGAATTGCAATTACTTATGAAGGTACAAAATGCTGTTAAAATAATTTAAAAATTATTATTAAGTTGAACAATAAATTGTTTATATATACGATTACCCTCTTTTTATCCTCTTCATTAAATTAATAAAAATATTCCGATAAAAATGAATGTTTTCATTGATAATCTTTTTTTTTCGATACAGCCTCCCAAATAATTTTGAAAATGCTATAAAAAATTACTGAATTTATCTCAAATTTCTTTTATGATCTAAAGTACAATTGTTACTAAATTAACCTCTTTTCTCCCTCTTCATTAAATTAATGAGAATATTCCGGGAAAAATGAACGTTTTCATCGATAATCTTTTTTTTTAGATGCCTCCCAAATAATTTTGAAAATGCTATGAAAAAAAACTTCTGAATTTTTCTCAGATTTCTTTTATTATTCAAATAATAAAAATAACTAGTTGGTTTGGTATTTAGCCTTGAGGCAAGTTACATGAACTTCCCGATATATTTAAATAATCGACTTAATCAATAAAAAATAAATTAATTTATGAGTCATTAAAAGTATTCCGAGTGGATTTATTACACATAATTCTAATTTATTACAAATAACTCGGAGTATTTTCTAAAAGCAAATTTTCAAAAATCAATAATTTTTATAATTAAACCAGTTTTCAGGACTTTAATGATTTATTATGTTCAAGACCAAGTACTCTATCATTATACCAAGTAAATAGTCTAATTTTAATTTTAACAAATGTCAAAAGAGCTACTCATTTTCTCAAACTTTGATGAATTTTTAAAATCAAACTATTTGTCTTAAGGCCGTAATATTTCAGTAAGTTCTATAAGACCATGGTATATATCGCTAAAAAAAAATCCATAAAAATCGGCTTAAATTTTTTTTTCAACGGTTAATTACAAGAAAACGGCTCGGTAGATTTTCACCTAAAACTGATCAGTATCATTCCCAACTAATATCTTTCGAACAGTTTTTGGTTTTTTAAAATCGGTTCAGTAGGATGAGCTTAAATGTGGACGAAAAGTTTAACACTTTTTTTTAAATTACAAAGAAACGGCTTGGCTGATCGTCGCACAAAACTGACAAACGATAGTCTTCCCCGAAATACATAAAATGGCTTTTAAATTTCTGAAATCGGTTCAGGCGCTTTTGAGAAAACGTCGATCAAAAGTCTAATTTTGACAAATGTCAAAAAAACTATACCAATTTTTGCAAACTTTGACAAATTTTTAAAGCTAAACGAGTTGTCGTAGGGCCGTAATATTTTAGTATGACCTAGAAAACTATGGTATCTACCGTCAAAAAAAAAAACATAAAAATCGTTGATTTTTTTTTTAAAAAAACGTTATTACAAGAAAACGGCCCGGCCGATCTTTACCAAAAACTAATCAGCACGATTCCCAACCAATATCTATCGAATGGTTTTTGAATTTTCAGAATCGATTCAGAATTGCGGGCTAAAACGTGGGCGAAAAATTTTTCACTTTTCTGCAATTTACAAAGAAACGGCCCGGCCGATCGCCGCACAAAACTCAGAGACGATAGTCCTCATCGAGATACATCAAATGGCTTTTAAATTTTTGAAATCGCTCCAGCCGTTTTGGAGAAAACGTCGATTTACGGCAAAAAATCTGTTCACATACACACACACACACACACACACATACACACACACACACATACTTTTTCCAAATTTGGTCTCATTCGATTCAGAATGGCTTGAAACGTCGAGAAAACATAAAATTAGCCATTCGGATTTTTTGATGAAAACATAAACTTCTCCTTCGGGAAGTTAATAAAAGTATAATCCTTCTGGTTAATAATGAAAAACAATTTTAAAAAAATACTAAGCAAAAATGAGCATTATATTTTTATAACAAAATTTGAGAAAAAAAAGTTGCACACCATGTAATAAAAATATTTCATTACTGTTATCTTTTACAAAAAATATAGTCCAAATTTTACTTTTTCACAGTCTAAACGCATGTGCAAATAATTCTGTGCGACATTTTCACTTATACTGCGCTTAGCTTGGCGGGATTTTCACATTTTTCAATAGTTTTCACAAAATTGTAAAAGTGCTCCAGTACATTAACAGTCTAAACGCACTTGGGTGAACATTTGTACCAGAGTGGCGCTTAGGCTGTGCTTAGCCTGGGTAATTTTTTGAATTTTTAATCCAAAATTACAAAAATATTTTATGAAAAATAAAAAAAGATGTAAGGGTAGTTATAGTAGTAGTTATATTTTTGTTTTATACATTTTCCCTTTGCTTACGTTGTGTCTATCAAATATTTATAAAAAAGTTTTGAAATTTTTTCTTCAGTGTTTGAATTATCAAAAAAGTGTAAACCAAGTGTGATTTTGTTAAAAATTTACTAGTGTTCAGTGCATTGAGTATTCATCTGTGACAAAAAAAAACACGTTTTTACGTTATTTACAAATAATAAAGTCGTATGCTAATTGGATTATTAAACGAAGCCACAGAGCGTTCAATAGGAACATCGAGTCGACTCAGGCTAATGACTTGAGACAGGTTAGTCACACTTTTATTTTTATACACAACCTGGATAATATATATATATATACATATATATATATATATATATACTTATAAAAATCCTATGAATATAAATTACATTGCTATTTGTGCAACTAGGGTTTCTTATTTAGACAGATAGCCATATAGACAGGAAAACAAGAAAACTAGTATTCTAGATGTAACTATTGTAAAACTAGATTCTAGATGATTATGCATTTTCGTTCAAATTTTTAGTTCATGACCGGGTACATCTAGTTTGTCTTATAAATCAACAAAGATTTGTCTACTAATTTTCTATTCTATCAAAAACGAACGAAAGTGTTGTTTACATTATGAAATCTTCTTGTGAAACCGGTCTTTATGTTTTTTTTATTCGAATCAAATTACTGCTAATTTATAACTGTTAAACAAGTGTCCGATTCATTGCACAATTTGCATAAAATCCAATAATTTATTATTATCTAAAGGTTAAATTCATATCTCGGATGTAATATATTTTATGTTTCGAAAAATCATTAGGAGAAATAAATGAATGAAAGATGTGTATATATGTATATATATATATATATATATATATATATATACTAGCTAGCCCGGCAAACGTTGTTTAGCCATAAAATATATTTTTAGAAAATCTTTTTATATTATTGTATAAATGTCACATATAATCGCTTTTTGGGCATACAAAAAAGCACTGTAAGTGCCAGCCTAATTTGGAACAAATTTTATTTAAATTGAATTGGCACATTCAAATTTTTAAGGTTCTTATATATTACATGCGGCTTTTTTTAATAATTTCTCACCTTTCTTACAACTTCTGGATTAGCACGAATTTTTCAAGACTAAAAGTGGCCAAATCGGTTCAGACGTTAAAGATCCTTAGCATACCTAATATAATACCGAGCTCGATTTTTATATATAAGGATATATATATATATATATATATATATATACATATATATATATATATATATATATATTTATTTTGATATTAAATAAAAAATACGTTTACAATTTTGTTCTTCCCACATGATTTTTTTTACGTGTGGGTTGTCCAAATAAGTGTTAGGAGAAAGTTAATGAACCGTTTTAAATGTTTTATACATATATAGAAATGTAAATAAAATGAATATGAAATTTGCGGTTTGGAAATAAATATTACTTACACAAATCTATGACGTTGCACATATATTTTTTTATATAGAAATAATAGGTATATATTTGAATAACGCACAGTCATCCAGGTTGATGACTCAAATTTTGGAAAAGACCAAGAAATAATATAAAATTTGGTTAATTATACACATAGATATTTCATTGTTCTAAATTATATGAAATTTGTAGATATAATAATTACATAGCAACGTTAAATCTAGTAATTCTAGTCCATTCACTAATTTCATCAGCTTTTTATTATCTACATTTTATTTTACTAATTAGAAATATATAAAAATACTTAAATAATATAAATTAATAATATACACAGTGTACTAATAAAATTTTGCAAATTATATATTGCAAATAATGTATTGCAAAAAATTTTAAACTGTTTAATACAAATATTATGCATTTATTTAATACAAATTTTTATAAATCATATGTTACGTTAAACATTGTTATAAATGTAAGACTCTTTATATTTCTCTTGTTAATTTTAATTATTTCATAAAAATAACTAATTTTTAATTAATTTTAAATACTTTTATCTTTGACGAACTCTAATTCAACTTTTTATTGCATTATAATCTTTATTAAAATTAAAAAAAAAATATTAGTTATATAAATAATTATATTAAATTTATTATAAGAAAACTAAAATACAAATTTGTATTTTATATATAAGTATAATAAAAAGTAAAAATGTGTGTTATTACTAATAAAATTATTCCAAATTACAATTTACATCGTTCCACGCAATTTACTCATTGTCAGTGATTTATTGATGTGTGTATGAAAAATTTTTTACAACTAGATTTTGAAGGTGAACAAGTCGTTCAAATCACTTGTTTGTATCATATGTGAACTAATTATTTTATTTATGGCGAAATCGTAAAATATAATGGTAAAAACCTACATAGAAGAACAAGATTTAAATTAATTATTTTTATTTATAGTAAAATGCAAAAATAAATTACTAATATCAACTTATAGAAACAAGTTGCCTTATTGGTCAAGTATTTCATATAAAAAAATCTAAATATTTCAACGTTTTTATTATATTATACATTGAAGTATCAGAAATATCAATTTATCTATTATCTAGTATCATTCAATAAAATATCTAACCAATAATTATTTCTTTAACTTCCCGTAGGGTAAGTTATTGTAATCGTCCAATACTCGAAAATGAAATTTTTGCACATATTTATTTTTGAGAAGTTTCTGAACATTTTGGCATGCCTTATATTAGAAAAAAACGGATGTGTGTGTTTATATGTATGGATACAAATTTGTAGATACCACATTTTCGAGAGCCCGGATCAACCGATTTGAATGATTCAAAAAGAAAATCGATTCCTATTGATAGAGAGATGTGTTGATTAGTTTTTGGCATAAGCAGGTCCAGCTATTACGGAGATATAGGGAGAATAGGTACAAAATTTAGCAGTTGTTCAGAGAAAGCATCATCTACTAAATAAAAAAAATTATTTGTGTTAACAGTGCAAAACTAATCGTTTGTTTTTGGGGAAAACTAAATATATTTTCTCTTTATTTCAAAATTTAAAAAAAAATAATTTTAATTATTTTTGGAATATCTAAACTATTAAATATTTTGTGCCTCAAATATTTTGTCACAATGCAGGAAGTTCCAGCAATTTGCCTTAATGCACGTAGCCATACACCACTAGTTTACTTAATTCATATTATACTCAAGATATCCCAGAATTCAACATGAAAAAATATAAATAAGAAAAGTTACAGTACTTAGAATAATATATTTGAAAACATTTAATATCCTTTGAATATTTCATTACGATACGGGAAGTTCCAGCAATTTGCCTTATGGCACGATGCCATACACCACTAGTTTATTTTATTCATATTAAACTAGAGGTGTTCCAGATTTCAACAAACAAATATAAATAATAAAAGTTACGGTACCTAGAATAATATATTTGAAAACATTTAATATCCTTTGAATATTTCATTACAGTACGGAAAGTTCCAGCAATTTGCCTTAAGTCACGTAGCCATACATTACTAGTTTATTTTATTCATATTATACTCAAGGTGCCCCAGAATTCAACATAAAAAATATAAATAATAAAAGTTACAGTACTTAGAATAATATATTTGAGAAAAAAAAAGTGCGCGTAAGGTTCACACGCGGTTGAAGTAAAACTCATTTGCTACTGTATAAGATGGCATTTAAGTAAAAATAAATACATCATATAACAAATTGGAATAATATTTATTAGTAATATGGTGACACTCGTGATGCACACATTTATTAGTGTCAAACATTATACACATTTATATAATGATAAATTATAAATTATACGAGGTCTGTTCAAAAAGTACCCGGAATTTTCGTTTTTTCAAAAAAATATTTATTTATTCGTCCACATTAATGTGGTCCCCTTCAAAGTAGTCCCCCCCAGATATAATACACTTATGCCAGCGTTTTTTCCAATTTTCGAAGCACCCTTGATATTCACTTTTTGATATGTCCTTGAGCACTCTCAGCGATTCGGCCTTTATTTCTTCAATCGAGGAAAACCGCCGTCCTTTCATGGGTCTCTTCAACTTTGGGAATAGGAAAAAGTCACACGGAGCCATATCTGGTGAATTTTTGCACTTTGCAACACTTTATTTCATTTTTTACGCAAAATTTAATACAAATTCTTTGACTTTTCAATTCTTCCATTGTAAAAATCGCCGAGCTCAGAAAAACACGTCGAACCTTAGCGACTACCACAGACAAAGTAAACAGTGAATATAGCTGAAAATTTCATCATACTTTAGGGGCATGTATACCAACACAATAAAAAAAAAATTTTGACAATCAGACACTCCAGACCCGCGAAATTTAATTATTAGTAATTCCGGGTACTTTTTGAACACACCTCGTATATTTGTAATAGCATTAAAAATATGTATAATATTTAAAACCAATAGTGTAATTAAAGCCATACTTCAAATACGACATGATCGGTTTGTCATTGTAATTAGCATTTACGACTTGAACCTGCATTAGAGAAATGAAGTAATTGCTGATTAATAATTTTATAATATTCCTTCACACAGTGGATTATGTTAAACAACGTCTAAACAAATATTGTTTTCGCAACTTCACTCATCATGTAATAATTGTGTTTGAAGATCTTCATGTAATTGAAATTTACATACATTCATTGACTGTTGGTATATTTTTTTTTAATTTTTCGCGATATTAGATAGCATATTAGATAGATTTCAATGTTTAATTAATTTCGAATACATGTTATTATTAACTTCTAAAATTCCTCGATCTCGTTCTGGTTTCTTGAATGAATTCCTTATTCGTTGTCAGTACGATAATAATAGTACCCACTCTTCTTCTTACCAGTACCAGTATACCAGTATACCAGTACTAATACCATCATCAGGAGAAGGTCAGTAGTCGTCAGTCCTCGTTTTAGTTCAAGGCAAACACGTTTCTCGTTTCTCGTTCGAGCGAATTGAAATAAAAACGGCAAAAATATTAAAATCCGGGAAATATTAATATAGAACAAACATGGAAGAGAAGGGTTTGGTAAAAGGTTTACATTTCCTTAATGAAAACGTGAAAGTTAGTACTACTACTATTACATTTACATGCACACACATAATCATACTTCATCCAAAGTTGGTATCAAACGATTCAGAATTACTTGAAATGTCGAAGAAAATTAGCAAGACGGATTTTGTCCGGAAAATTCATAATTAACTTCCCCTAGGGCAAGTTATAGTAATGGGCCGAAAATCGAAAATGAAAATTTTTGCATTTCTCGACGTTTTGAAGGTTTCTGAACATTTTGGCATACCTTAGAAAAAATGGATGTATGTGTGTGTGCGTGTGTGCGTATGTGTGTGTGTGCGGATACAAATTTTCGTCAACGATTTCGGGAACTCCGATCAACCGATTTGAATAATCCAAAAAACATTCGATTCGTATTGATAAAGAGACATGCTAATTAGTTTTTGGCGAAGGCAAGTCTAGCCTTTCCGAAGATATGGGGCAAAAAGTGCCAAAAACGGTAACTCAGTTTTTAAGAGAACGGAACGTCCGATTTTAATGATTCAGAAAACATTTTACTTGTATTGACAAGATGAAGAACTGATCAAATTTTCATGAAGGCATGTTTAGCGGTTTCGTAAATCTAATAAAAAAAGTAAAAAAAAATGCCATTTGGCGGTCAAAAATGATCATTAGACATATGCACATCAAATGATCAGATATTTTATAGAGATGTTAACAATAAGTATAAATTTTGTTTACATTCCTATAGGCTCCGTGCCAATGTTTATTCATTAGACGGCGACGCGGCGCTTACGCGCTTCGATGATTCGTCTCTATGCAGTTAAAGCAGTACGATTGCTTTGAAAAAAGTTCAGAATTTCCAAAATATTTCAAAACAAATTTTTCTGCAAGATGTCTTTTTTTTTCAAAAAAAGTAAATTTTTGTCAAATATTTATAGTTTCTCAATTTTTTCCGAGTAAAGTTTTCTCAAAAATGTTAATCTTTAAAAAACAATTGTTTTTTGGTACGGGAAGTTCCAGCAATTTGCCTTAAGGCACGATGCCATGCGCCGCACTAGTTATTTTTATTAAAAATGTTTGGATTTTTTAAAAAAAAATTGAGGCTAAGAAATAAATACACGTGATATTTTATTGTGATGTTTCGTGAATTTTTTAACTTCTCGTGATTAATGGACGCCACCTTTGCAATTAGATCCATCATTTTGGGGCTTAGAATAGATTATATTCCAATTTTTTGTCTCAATATTACACAAATTACTTAATTTTTTTATAATATTTGACACACGAAAATTGGCTCCCGTAGGTAAAAAGGTATTTTATCATTATATAAAAAAAAACTAGTAGGGTATGGAATTATTCCACAATACTATTTTAAAGTAGAGGGCAAAGGATGTTTAACCAAATATACATAAACTACATTGTCAATTAATTAATCTTAATTTGTACTTGCTTTCGATTGACTTTCAATAAAATTTATAAAATTGGAAGTAGAGTTTGAAATTATTAATGTGAGGAGCTATTTTGAGCTATTTGGCAATTGTTTCTATTGTATACATAATTTTAAATATTCAATGGCTTGTTGTAATTATGTTATGAAATATTTCTCACTATACAATTTAATCCTATACTTTTTGAAAATTTAGGACAAAAGATATAAATCTGGTGCAAATTTGGATTTTAGGAAAATCCTGAACTGTCCTGACCTAACCTTGACTTATGGTCACTTTAGTAATATGTATTGAGATCATAATTTAAAATTTTATTGAGAAACCTGTTTTATGGTCACTTTAGTAATTAATTAATTTGTATTATGTATTGAGATCATAACTTCAATTTTATTGATTTTATTTTAATAACATGTTAGAACTGCGCTCAAACCTACATAGTACAATACAAGAATTAGTTTACCAAAACTTATTTCCCTTTTCTTATATATTTGACTTTAATTAATTTTGAACAGCAATAATTCAGATTTTTTTCTAATAGCAATATTTATTAAAATTGCTAAATAAAATCTAGTAATATTAATGAACATTAACACAAATATAAATAAAATAGAGTACAAAATGAAGGATAGTATTTTCATTAAATGAAAAAAATTAATCTTTCTCTCGACATAACATTATGATAAATAACCAATGAAATTATTCCTAGAGATTTCAAAATATAACATAAATTTGATTTTAATTTGTAGATTCGTCTCTGTAATTTCAGCAATCAAAAAGTACAAAATAATTCATACAAACTCGACTTGGCAATGACCAAAATTAAACTTGCTCATTTCTAATTAGAACAAACATCCTGAGAATTATTTAAACAATTCTAAATTATATAAACAGACTTAGGATTGAATGAAATTCTTAATAAAAACCTATATATATATATACATATATTTATATATATATATATATATATATATATATGTAGGTGCAGCATACCATTTTTGAAATGTTTAAAAAATGATACGATATTTTTAAACTGATTGGATATGATATTGCATATATGCAATTTGAAGCAAATGCGTTTTAAAAATGTATTTTGTTATAATAAAATAGTTGAAAAATTAAATAAATAGTTGAAGACAGTAGAAAGCTCTTATTTTAGAATTTTGAAAAGTTATAAATAAAATAAATGAAAAATATTCATTCTGTGGGGAGCTTCTTATTACTTAGAAATCTAAGGGTTGCTACAAGTGTCTTGTAATTGGATATAAAAAATAATAATTTTATTAACAAATTTTATCTTAATTGTTAAATACTATTTTCCAAGAGACATTGAGACAGATTGCTAAACATTTAACAATCTACATTTACAAACAATTACAATTATTCATAAAAAACAGCATTGTTCATAAATTTCCTTTAATAACATGTTAGAACATAGGACAATACAAGAATTACTAATTCCAATACATTATTATTATTTATTCATATAAACAATGGTAAAGAATAAATAAAATCTCATAATGTGTAGGAGAGGTTTCTTTTCATATAGAATTTAATAATAATATTAAATTATAGTATTCTTATTAATAATAATAAGAATATAAAAATATATAATGCTTTACACAGAACAATAGACGTTTAACTAATATAATATTAACATCAACTCGTTCCCATCAGACGAGAAATTCATTTATAATTGTGTTCGAGGAGGGTAATAGACAGATAGCTGGGGAAATGAGTAAAATCCAGATTAAATTTAATATTGCAGTTATAGTTTATTTTTGAAATAACTGTGCCCGAGAAGTATAATTTTTTTTATTGCAGTTAGAGTAAATTTTCTAAGAATTGTACTAAATTATATTAAAATTATATCAAATTATATCAAAAAAAGTGTTATTTTTACAATTAAAGTTTCTGAGATCTAGGAAATTGAGTATACGAGTATATTTCTAATTTAGTTATGGTGATCTTACAGAAGGTTTTTTAACCATTAAATTATTTTAAACAAATGAAATTTTTAATAATATTTGTAGATCTCGAATTGAAATTTTACTAATGCAAATTGAACTGCTTTAAACTTTTAATATAACTACATATAATAATAATATTACTCATAATATTAATATAATTACATATTTACCGTCAAGTTTATACAGTTTGATTTAAAAAAATATAATTTTGTTCATTTGTGAAATTCTATGTAAATTTTTATACATGTGCTTGAGGCAAAAAAATGATAAAAATCTGGGAAACTGAGAAAAATTTAGATTATATTTGGTATTGGAAATATAGTTTAATAATTTTATTTAATTGTTGTTCATATTTAGATATCTACGTTACTGGTTCAAAATTGAAAATTTGCCTAATTAAATTAGCATGTCAGAATCTGAACCTAATTTTTTTAAATATTAAGAATCTTAGAATTCTAGATAAAATTTAGTAAAATTTTACATACATTATTATAAAATTTTTGAAATACGAATGTAATTATTTATATTATAATATACAGGTTACTCATATTTTTTACAAAAAAAAAAATATTTAAAATTAATTTGCTAAAAGTGTCTTTGTCAGGCAAGAATTTATTAAAGAGGTGATGAGTTTACATTATATATTATTATTATAATTTCGTTACTAAAATTTATATAAATTAAAAAGTTGATTCAAAAATTTACTCAAAAAATGTCTACGAATTTATGGAAAAACGAGACAATTGTATATAATCAAGATTTTTTTAAAAAAAATTTAATAATAATAACATTACGAAATTTGCAATTAAAAAAGAAATACTTATTATTTGAAAAACAAAAAAATATTAAATAAATTTTGATTAAGCATAAAATATATTTTATTAAATTTTAAATAATTATTAAATGTTTAGGTATTAGCTATTAATTTTTCTTTGAATATTCTAACAATAAGTTACAACTTTGCAGCACTTATTTATCATATTAATACAAGTTTTTTGTGTTCTTTAAATTAGTTAGTTTAATAAATAAATATAAATAACGCCTATTTTTAAAAGAAATGACTATTTGTCATATTTTTTTTATTATTTTATAAATTACAATCTGTCTAAATAGAAAGACATTAAGTAATTAGTTTGACAAATAACATAAAATTTCAAAAGGAAAACTCAGTGTTCACTTTTTATTTATGTACTAAATTATATCTTAATTAAATTTTGGTATAATTTGTCATAAATTCTGAATTTATATTCTGTTATAATTTCTATCTATATCTAATACTATAATATATACTATAATAAGCACTATTTTTAATTTCTCTAAATTTAGTTTTTAAATAGATGGACAGTTAAACAATTAAGGATTATTTTTAATTTCTTCAAATTGAATTTGTAAATAGATGGATCGTTAAACAATTATTAGTATGTGTATCAAAATAAGGTTTAAACAATTCAATCGAAACAATTTATCAAAAAACATCTTTAAAAAATTCTCATTATTACATTACACGGTCCAGTAATTTTTAAAAATCCAACAAAGTATTTAAAAAAAACATCTAGCTTCAGCTGTTTTATAAAATTTTTGTATATTTGTTACTTCTCGAAAAAATCATTTTTTTCCTATTGAAGTAAACGAGTATCAAAAATATCACTTTAAGAACTTATTTAAAAAAAACAATATTTTTCAAAATGATCTTAAAAAATCTAAAGTTCTATATACTGGGTTTTTGCCTCGGGCATCCTGATATCAAGCAGCAATAACTTGGTAATATTTGGCATTGATTTTTACTTGCTGAATTAATAAAAAATTATTTATGCAACAGCAATTTAACCCAAAATTTATTTATTTTTAACTCAGGACAACATTTTGGGTTGCCAAAAACAAAAAAACACAATGTTTAAGCAATGTCTTGGTAGTATTTGACATTGATTTTTACTTGCTGCATTAATGAAAAATTATTTATGTAACAAAAATTTAAACCAAAATATAAGACACAACTCAGGTCAACCTTTTGGGTTGCCAATTGCCATCTAAAAGAAAAGCCATCTTGTTTAAGAAGTCGGCAAACAGCTCAAAAAATGTTAAAGTGCTAAAAGTGAACAATCCTTGGTACATTTAAACACAAGTTTGTTAAAGTTAATATCAGTTGTTTATTGTAATATTCAAAGTTTAAATAAAATAGAAATTTATTTAAATAAAATTTTTTCAAGGTCAGGTGAAAGGGTGGAAATTAAGGGCATGCATTTTTCTCTTAGAACTCCTAGAAGTTCTGATTGATTTATACCAATTTTGGTATTTACTTAAAAATATCTGTCTTTAGGATCATATTCCATCTCTTTTCAGGTATCCATTAGCTCCATGTCAAATAATAAATGTAACACGCGAGTTATTATTATTGTACTCTCATATAGGATGTATTATAACATGTCGCCACAGTATATACAAATGATACAAATGTTAATCTTATTAAGAATTACCAGCTTCCGGTTTTATTTGATTGCCACTCATTGTTGTATTTGTACACCATCATTTATTATGAACTCTCGACGACAATAATGCTCTTTTTAATATTTGTCTCGTTAGACGGAGAGCTGGGGGGAAAAAGACAACGACAACGATCACCCTCATTCTGAAGAAAAGAAATGTTGTCAGCAATATTTCGAGAAATGTGGCAACAACGCGTTAACACTGCAGAAATCGTAGTCTCCTACATATATTTTTTGAATTCCTACATATATGCTCCTACATATATGTTTTAAGAAAATTCAATTTTCTTTGGTAGAACTAACGATGAAAATTTGCAACTGATTTATCTTAACTAATTTCAAACAATGCTTAATTTAATGTGGCAACTTTGCATTGGCATAGATTTTTTTTATATAAATTTCGAACATATTTATTTTGATAATATGAGAAAAGGACATATATTCCATAAGTCCATATTTGGATTTATCTAATTTGTTCATAATCATCTTTACAGAAATTTTATAAATGAATAAAAATTAAATGTTATGATTGTTACAGAAATGAATAAATGTTATATATGTTATGTTTATAAATCTTAGGTCTTTAATTTTAACATAATTACAACTTATAATTGAAAACTATTCTCATAACTTATTATCTAAAATTCTTTCAAATTTCTAATCATGTTTCATATCCTCTATAAGGATCAGTCAAAACTCGCTTACTCCTCAATTTATATGGATACACAGAACGTTTTTGCAAATTTCTCAAACTTCTCCGTTTGCGTTTCTTTCCTGCAGAGACGACTCCTAGTTGTAGAAGCACTGGGTTTGCTGCTAAAGCTGCTGCCACACCTAAGAGGGCGACTCCTGCTAAGGGCAGGAGGGCTCCTTTGATAACAGCTTTCTAGAAAAAAATGTAATAGATATAAAAAATATTTCACTTGATGAAGAGATCATGATTATGTAATATTTGTTTCTAGAATTGGTTAAAAAAGTATTATCAGCGAATAAAATATAAACACAAAGATTTATTCTACATCCCAGTACTTTATAATCACATACATCCTAGAAAATTTCCTTAACTACCCTCAGAAAGATTTATCAGAATCCGCATAATTGTTTAGAAGGAGTATACAGTGAGTGCTTGTAATTTAATATAAACTTTATATAATAGCAATAAAGCTCAAATTGATTTTACGTTTTAGTTATAAAGTAGTTTGTATGTGAATAAGAAAAGGGCTGTTTTTAGGGTTTTTCCGGCAATTATTCGATTTTTTCTCGCCGTAAGAACCATCCTTGGACTTCAATGAACATTTTAAAAAAAAATTGGCCAAATTGGTCCAGACGTTGTTGAGTTATGCGCTTACCAACACATTTTGCGATTCATTTTTATATATAAGACTAGCAAACCCGACGAACTCCGTTTCGCCACCAGATGGTTTTGTGAGAAAGATGAAAAAAAATTTTGTTTGTTTTATATTTGAATAGGAAAAAAATGATTTTATTACACAACAGTAATGAATTTATTTCGATTACAAAAATGAAGTGTTTTTTAGTTGACCTTCTCTAAGTAAATGAAAGTGAATCCGCACTTTATCCGTTTCATTGAAGTGCTCTTCGGTAAACCACATTTTTTGTTTTTTGGTCTGACGGTAACACAAACAAAGCGGATGGTTTTCTAACTCGTGAAAGGGCAACGTATAACTGCCCATGTAAAAAACAATGATTTTCTAAATGATCTATCTGAAATTTATCCCGCAAACACTAAGCGAACGGAAGACCAGTCGGAATCATTGGTATGTCACCAAATCGCCAGCAATTTTTGATTGAATGGTGAAATTCAGTGCGTGTACATCATTGTTCTTCGCGGCAAGAATTGCTCGTTGACTTAACCATGCATAATTCTGATAATTCTCACTAATGTCATGACTCGAAATTTTAATTACTGTGCGTAAAACTCCAGCAATTTGCATTAGGGCACGATGCCATGCACCACCAATTTTCTTAGCTATAAACCTTGCGGAGCCCGAGACCTTTCCAACGAATGCAAAATTGTCGAAATCGGTTCGTACGTTCTGGAGTTATTTCGACAGGAAGGAAAACACGACTTATTTTTATATATATGTAGATTATTGTGTACAAACAAAAGCAGGCCGCGAGTCGATCCTTGAGGAACACCTATTTTCGCAAGTTAACTTGCCCCATATAAGTTTTTGACTGGCACCAGTAGCCAAATAAACGTTTAGAGATTTATTTAAACAATTGGAACATTGGGACAAAATCCAAACATTTCTAATCTATGAAATTACTACGAATTTTAATAACGCGTAGAGTCAATTGATTAGAAATTATTTCTATATTATTCGTAGTCTCTATAAATCTTTGAAGTTATTGAAATGGAAAATATTTTTTAGGCAAGACAGATATTACAGCTGTTCAAAGAATGAGATTATATCGCCAGGAAAAAACTAAAAAAATACAAGCAGTCAATGAATGTATGCTAATTTAAATTACATAAAGTTCGCCAATTTAATTCCTTTACCTTATGTTCATTAATAAGATGATGATCATAATCGGATCCTCCGTAATGACCGCCACCATAATGACCTCCTCCACCAGAAGGATAATGGTCTCCAGGATGTCCTCCGCCGCCACTGGGATAATGTCCTACATCAGATCCTCCTCCACAACAATCTGGACGACCATAGTCATGTCCGCCGCCACTGGGAGGATATCCTCCGGAAAATCCGTAGCCTCCTTCACCATATGCATATTGTCTTGGGAAAAAATAATAATAAAAATAGAAAATATGGTATAAAAATTGTGATCTTAGAAAATATCTTGGTTATAAAAATATGGATAAATTTGTTTTGAATGCAAATGCTGATTTTTTTTTTTTGATAAAATTTTGGAGAAGATTCAGATGATAAAATTTAGATCTTGTTGATGCAGTTGTAGGAGAAAGTTGTCTGTTAAAAAAACCTTTGGTCCTGTGGTTTTTCTGAATTGTTTTGAATATTACTAAATATGCTTTTAGTACATTTGTTTTTGTTAAAATTTTTACATACTTGTCATATCCGTAGCCCGTAGAACCGTAGCCGTAATCCGAACCGTAACTTGAACCGTAACCTTTATCCCGGTTGTCGTAATAACTGTGGTCATGTCTGCGGGGTCCTGAAAAAATAAATAATTGAATATTATAACTTACTAGTGCATGGCATCGTGCCTTAAGGCAAATTGCTAGAACTTCCCGTATCACAATTAAATATTGGAGCAAAATTTTTTAATCATTCTAATCGGTTGATCCGTGCGCTCAAGATCGTGGACAAAAAGTAGTATCCACACATACATCCATTTTTATGAAGTATGAAAGAATGTTCAAAATGTAAAGATATGTCAAAATTTTCTTTTCTTTTTTATGATTTCTACGGGGAATTGATAACAATAAAATAATTAGTGGTTCATTGCATCGTGCCTCAAGGCAAATTGCTAGAACTTCCTGTACCACAATTAAATATTGGAGCAAAATTTTTAATTCATTCTAATCGGTTGATTCGTGCGCTCGAAATCGTGGACCAAAAATAGTTTCCACGCATACATCTATTTTTTATAAGGTATGAAAGAATGTTCAGAAACTTTTGAAGCATAAAGATGTGCAAAAATGTCATTTTCATTTTTTTGCGATTACTAAGATGTTAAAAATTATACTAGGAGACATCCATTAATAACGTGATCGATTTTTTAGGTGTTTTTACAAAAATCAAAGTCAAAATTTTTGGAAATTTTCAAAGAAATCCACGAATTTTTGTGATTTTACTTTTATAAAATTTTCAAAGATATCTAATCATGGATTTTTAAATAAACTAATTTGTGAGTTATTTGACCAAATCAAAAAATATTCTGAAATTTCAATTTATTGCTAAAAAATGAAAAATCAAAATCAAAGTCGTTTTATTCAAAAATTTTTAATCGGAGTGTAATACTCAGTGTATATAACTGTTTCCACGCAAATGTAGTAAATTTTATCTAGTTTTACACTAGAGTGTATTACCATAAATAACTAGTTATATTTAATTGAAATTCAATACTTTACTATTCTACGATGATTTTATTAGAATTGATTATATGAGATCTTTTCTATACAATCTTTTGTTTCTATATTGTAAATATCATGGCACAATAAATCTAACTTAGCGCAAATTTGCTCCACACACATTCTAACTTAAAAAGGGTGCTTTTGTATGAAGTTTGTGAGTTACTCGTATTTGCCAAAAACCATAAAATGTACCGAATTTTCTATTTATTGCTAAATAATTAAATATCAAATACAAAGTCGTTTGTAATTCAAAATTTTTATATCGCAATGTATAAAATTATTTTTATGGAAATGTAAATTTTATTTAGTTTCACCCTATCTAACTGAAAAGGGATGCTTTTATATGAAATTTCTGAGTTATTTGCCTAAAACCCCGTAAAATTGTCCCGAATTTTCTATTTATTGATAAATTCAAGTTTTTGCCTTTTTATTCTTATGAAATATTCAAAGATATCTATCAACGGATTTTTTTCACTAAGTTGATATTTCTTGGAAAAAATCATAACTATTATTATTAACTGCTGAGTTGAATTGCAAATCACTTGTTTTTTCTGATGTATGATTTATTAGACCACATTTTCTCAATTTTAACAACAAAATATATTCCAATATGATATATTGCATTAAAATTTCAATGATTGTATCAATATCATTTAAATTGGTTTACAACTGTAATTTTCAAGTTTTGTATATATCAAGTATGGAAAATGAAGTTATATTATATATTAAGTAACTATTATATAGAAGTTATTGAAACATTGATTCATTAGATTTTAGAAGACTACTAAAATAAGAGTTGGCTTCTCCTAAAATACATTAAAAATATCACTTTTTTTCAATATATATTCTATAAGCTATTGGGCTAAGAAGAAAATTTTGTATTTAAAAGGTGATATTTTATGCTTAATTTACTCAATACATGTGGATTTTTTTTTATTTTTATTAGTCGATAAGAAATAACTAATATAAATTAAAATTATATGTGAATAGATTTTCAGAATTTAGAAAATATTATACCATCAAACACATTATTTTTGAAAAAGATTCATATCATAATTTTAAATTGAACCCAAAACTTAATATTTAAAATTATTTTATCATAGTATTTGTTAAAAAAAATAATAGATTTTATACAGATTGTACAGATGGTATAAAACTGTATACAAATCATAGACAGACATACTAAAAGTAGACTCAGTATTTTAAGTAACAGTATTTTAAGTTTATCTAAGTACTCAAAACAATTAACAATTTGAATAAAAATCCTACAAAAAAATATATAAAAACATTAAACTATACATTATTATATTAGATATATAATAAAGTATTATATTAGAATAATTATACATTATAAATGACTTAAATTGTAACTATTAAATTTTAATAAAGCTCTATTCTATTTTATTTTATAAAATTTAGTATGCCTTTTGTACCAATAAATCTGATGGTTCTTGACACCAAAACATCCTAAAAAAATCTATTTTTTTCACTCACATATTTTATTTATGGAATTTATATATATATATATATATATATATATATTTATATATCAATTTTTTATTTACCTTGATTATTTCCACCTCCAGAAGGTCCAAATCTGTCTTTGGGCCCATAATCATCGTAACCTTTTCTATCACTGATACTTCTTGCAATTTTTTCGGTATCACCCAACACTAAATTTGTCATAAACACTAAAAACACTAAAAATTTTAACCAACTCATAATTATAACCATTTTTGAAACAAATTTTGATCACACTTAATTTTATAGACACAGGAGGAAGTAGAAAATCACATATAATAAATTAAATAATACATTAGTAACAAAATTAGTAAGAAAATAAATTGTTTAAATTTAGTTGAATAAATTATAATTTAATGATGTCTAAAATTCGATAAAATTATAATAAATTAATTTCAAATTGAATTATAGTAACACTGCTTTATTAAAAATGTTTAACATTAATTTCATACTAGTATTGCACTTAAAACAAATGGTTTTGTATGAAACTTTCTTCTAATTTTATTATTTTTTCTTCTACATAAATATTATTATTTATTCATAATTTATGGTGTAGTTAGTTTAAATTGATGTAGTCTTATAAAATAAAATTAAATTCGGCTAAACAGTATTTAAATAAAATTTATTCTTAACACTTAACACTTTTGTTTAAAAACAAGTCACCACAATAAGTTGAAAATTTTTCAAGGTATTGGGTTGGATTTTTTGAGATTTCTTCCAAAGTCTCGATAAATTAGATCAAATTTTTTAATATTTGAATTAACACAGTGTATTTTTAAGTACTTTTCAAGTTATCACGAGAAAATTAGCAAAACTGGATTTATCATAAATACTTTTAGCAAAAATGTCAGTATTTATAACATCCATCAATATGAGTCACTTTAGTATTCAAGAACTCAAGTATTTTTATATATATCTTTTTTCCAATTTCACAGATTTCTTCATAAATTCAATTTCAACTGTTCTACTTCTTTTCCAAGTATTTTTTTCTTATTTTTTCCAACAACAATGACGATTTCCAGACATTGTCATCAGTTTTTATACGATTGTTCCTCCTTTACCTTTGTCAACTTGCACGCGCCGATGATTCCAAACTCTTATCCAACTTTTATATGTAATTTGTAAAAAAAATTGCATATTTTGTAACGATTTTAATTGGTACATTCTACCAATTAGTGATTAGTAATTAGTGCAGATTATTGTTTAAAGTATATATTATGCAATATATAAAAAACACTTCAGGCAAATGCTGGTGCTGCTCCAAATGAAAATTGACTTGAATTTTTGTCTTGAATTTTTTGGCTCTGGATGATTGTCTTCTAATTAGAAATAATTGATTGATTTTATGAAAAAAAAAGGTTGATATACCTTAATTGCATGAACTTAAAATTTCTTTGTCTTGATTTTTTTTGAGAATTTGGTTTCGTCTAAAATTTTTTGTCACCAAGTTATTAATTTTTCTGTGGTTGATCCCACAAAGTTTGTATTCTATTTTTCAAAAGATGCAACCCAGAAATGTCCAATTACACAAAATGCAATTATTAAGACAAGAAATGCAGAAATGCAGTTTGCAGTTTGTTTGTTTTTTCCTTTCCTGTCGTGTATTACAAGAAGTTCTCATGTCATGAAAAATACACATCCGTACTTTCTCGTCGAAATTAAATACCTTCCGATGTTTTGAATACGATAAAAATTATTTTATAAAATAAACTGCTCTATAATGATATATTTTATATATCATACTATAAACTACTACTTAAAATATATTTTTAAACCATAGTACACTGTCCTAGCTAGATAAATCTGATATGTAGAATCATCATATTAATGTATATCATATGCATTTCTTTTTACTTGATTAAATTAATCTCTTAACTATATTTAATACAATATTATATAAAAAATTGTCCCTATTAATTTAAAATTTATGACAAGATAATTTAATGAATTTTCCACATAGAAAAAATATAATAGAAGGTAAAGTGCAATTTATGGTTATGATAAATATAAGCAGAAACATAACAGTAATAGATATTAACCCTTCCCACTCGCATGCTGCCAAAATGTGTATAAATCTCAGAATTATTGAGTCGAAAGGGTTAAAATAATATAATGTTACCATAACCAAAATTTGTTAGATTTTTTTAAAAATGTACTAATTCGACTCAAAATCTAATTTATGCATTATATAAATGATCAAGAATTTGGTTAAATTTTAAAATCTTCTCAAAAGAAGAAGGAAGTATTTCCAACGGTCCTTATTGATTTTTTTTGTGGTTTTTGAGAGATAGGCTCATAGTTAAATAGCAATATAAAAAGTAAGATGCAAATTAAGTTAGTTAATATGATATTTAAAAATATATTAGAGCATTTACCCGAAGTTCTAAATATTTCTCCACTATTTTAAATGAATCTTTTTTGATTTTTCCATTCACATCATTTTCCACAGTTTTAGTTAGTTCTTTTTGTTTTAAAAAATGTGACTATCCAATATATGTTCTCTCACCTATTTTTGTTAATTGTTTTAGTTACCGGTTTTTGTTCGAAAATCAAAAACTTCTGAAAATAGATTTTCCGTTTCTTTTTATAAAGTGATTGCAATGACTTTTTTTTCAAGACATTAATAAAATAATTAATATTTACTTTTATTATCAAATAAATCAATTTCTGTTTAAGTCATTTCTCTTAATTACTTTAAAGGCATAATTTTTTAACAGAATTTAGGAAATTTTTCTTATTTAAAAAAAATGTAAAATATCTTCATTAACTTATTTTTGATAATTGTTTCAGTTACTATTTCTCTGTTCAAAAATCAAAAACTTCTGAAAATAGAATTTCCGTTTCTTTTTATAAAATGGATTGCAATGACTGTAACGTATGTTATATTGGAAATTTTTTTCAAGACATTAACAAAATAATTTATATTTATTTTATTATTAATTAATTTTTTTCAATAACTTTAAAGGCAGCATTTCTTAACAGAATTTAGAAAAATTTTCTTATTTAAAAAAATGTAAAATATGTTCTTTTACCCATTTTTGATAATTATTTTAGTTACTGTTCAAAAATCAAGAACTTCTGAAGATAGAATTACCGACTCTGTATAGAAAATGGATTGTAATGACTGTAATACGTGTATATGTTATATTAGAAAATTTTACTAAAAATTATTATTTTTCTAAAAATCCAAAATAATTCAAAATAGTGTTCTCTGAACATATGATTACTTTCAAACACACTTTTAATATATATAAAAAATAATTATAATATTTATTATATTATAGACTTTTATAAATATAAACGTGTTGCTCTTAAAAAAAATGTAGAACCTTGTTTTGTTCATTTGCATTTTTCAGTGTCATTTATGAATTGACACTTGGTTATTAAAATTTTTTTTTTTTTTTTTTTTTGAACTCAGTTTTATTTAGCAATCAGAAATACATAAAGATTCCTATGAGCTAAAATGACAAAATTTATGAGTGATGCCTAAGAAGAACTCCAATGAGAACTTCTCAGTTTTACAATTAGTATGATATATTAGACCTAATCTAAGACTAAGTCTAGGGGCCATTGTCGTTTCAACCTCCTAATGCCAAAAGGTTGAGTAACGTCAACTATAGAAGGATTCAAATGTGAGTCCAGTTTGCGCTTATATTTTTCTTTAACTTCTTTAAACGTTAATTGCACCGTTTTCATATTGAGGTCGCTGTGAATGGTCTCATTTGTCACGTACCACGGAGAATTAAGAATTGAACGTAAAATTTTTGACTGAGTTCTCTGCATTATAGCTATATTGGATTTGTAAGCACATCCCCAGAGCTCAATTCCGTAGGTCCAGATTGGTTTAATAATCGATTTATATAGCAGCAACTTATTTTCGACAGAGAGCTTCGACTTTTTACGCAGTAGCCAATCAAATTCTTTTATTTTGATCACTATTTGCTGCTTTTTTGTTTTTATATGGCTTTTCCAAGTAAGTCTGCTATCTAAATGGAGACCAAGATATTTCACTATGTTCTGTTTCGGAATCTGGACGTTATTTAAATAAATTGGAGGACACGTACCCTCTCTCAGGGTAAATGTGATATGAACTGATTTGGTTTCATTTATGCAAATCTTCCATTTAGCAAGCCACATTTCTAGTTCATTGATAAGTTCTTGCGTTTGTCGGGAAGCTTGATCAGCACTGTGATTACTGCTTAGTATGGCAATATCGTCAGCGAATGTAGCAATTGTCAGATTTTCAAGTAATGGGAGGTCCTTTGTGTATAATACATATAAGAAGGGTCCAAAAATACTACCTTGTGGAACACCTGACATTATTTTGTGAAAATCAGATGTTACTTGATTTACTTTCACTTGAAAAATCCTATCTTGTATATAGGATTTTAAAATCCCATAATACCTGGATGGAAGGTATGTTTTAATTTTATATAAAAGTCCTGGGTGCCAAACTTTATCGAATGCTTGTCGAACATCCAGGAAAACACCACTACAAAATTGCTTATTTTCAAATGACTTGAGTACAGTGTCAATAACCCTGTGAACTTGCTGTGTGGTCGAATGTTCACGTCTAAAGCCAAATTGATGATAGGGGATCCAATCTGAAGGAAGCTCGTTGTTGATTTGGTCCAAAAGGATCCTTTCAAGCAGTTTAGATATTACGGGAAGCAAGGATATTGGTCTATATGAAGATACCTCAGTCAAGTTTTTCCCTTTTTTAGGAATCATTAATATTTGGGCAGTCTTAAATGATTTTGGCCAATACTCTACTCTTAGTATGGCATTAAATATATAAGTTATTAAAACAATCGTTTTCTTAGGAAGTTCTTTCAACGCCCTTGCTGTTATTTTGTCAAAACCAGGCGATTTTCTTGTATTTAACATCTGGATTTGAGAGTTGACTTCTTTGGGTTTGATAGGTTTGAAAGATTGTGAAGACTGTAGAGGTTTAAGCAATTCTTCTTCAATCTCTTTATCAATGGTGGAATCAAATGGTTTAAAAACATTAGACAAGTATTTAGCAAATAGGTGCGCTTTGTCTTCTTCACTTCTTGCCCAAGGATCATTAGCACTGTTTCTAATAGGTGAAGAAAAGAATTTAGGCTTCTTCACATTACTAGCTGCTTTCCATATCGAGTTATCTGATCCTGATAGATTATTAATGTACTTTTCAAAATTTTCATTTCTGACTTGCCTAAGTTTGCTTTTAAGTTCTCTGCAAAGTTTATTGTATGTATTTTTATCGTCAGGTCTATGATTTTGTTGCCATTTACCTCTAGCACGTCTTTTTTTCCGAATAAGCTCTTTGATTTCCAACGGAATATCTTGGAATGCAGGTGATGCTTGAGTTTTAGGAGTTGCTTCTTGAATTGAAGTCTTAATGTGTTGAAGCAAATCTTCAGTAGCCTTGTCAATTTCAGCGTCGCTTTTGAGACTGATATGTAAATTTGTTCGCTCTTTCAAAACTTCTCGAAATGTTTCCCAATTTGTATATTTGCTATGTAATATATTCGAATTTATTTTTTGTATAACTGTTATTCCTATAGTTAAAACAATTGGAGAGTGATCTGAGGATAAATCGTATGATGGCCTAATATTCATCACGTTCTCATTTATGTTATTCAAAATAAAGAAGTCGAGCAGGTCTGGTATTTTTTGAGGATCACTAGGCCAATATGTCGGGGTTCCAGTGGACAGAAATGAATAATTATTATTATTTAAGGTTCTCAGGAGCTCATTACCCTTGCTTGTGATCAGACGTGATCCCCAAGAAGTGTGCTTGCAGTTAAAATCACCACCCACAAGAAATTTCGCACCCAATTGATGGAAAAACTGTTCAAAATCTGTTTGCTTGATATTATGTCGTGGAGGGCAGTACACTGCTGAGATTGATAATTTGTAAAGATGCATACTGACAAGTATTGTTGTTGCTTGTAGGTGTTCTTTTTGGTACGGAGGAAGTTCGGTGTGAACTATTGTATTTCGAATAAGTATGGCTGATCCTCCATGAGCCGTATCATCCGGGTGATTGCAATAGTGTAGTGTGTAATTCGGAATCTTGCAGAAAGAGAAACTAGTAAAGTGGGTCTCGCTTATTAGCATTATGTCAATGTGATTCAAAGTGAGGAAAGTAGTTAATTCTAGCTTGTGCTGTAGGAGCCCATTGGCATTCCAAAGTGCAATTCTTATAAATTTAGCCATTACGGATTAATTTTATTTAATACAGTTGTTAGCAGGTTTAAAACCACACCATTTTGATGAATTAATTGATTAAACATCTGTTTGAATTCGTGCATGAACTGAGCGAAGCTTGCAGATATGCCTGAAGCAGACTCTGGATTAACGTTGTTATTTAACGCCTGTGCATATGTTCGAGGGTGACCTTGATTAGCGATCTGATTTGGATTTAGATTCGGGTACAGGTTAGTGGTAATAGTTGGATTAACCGTATGTCTGTTGTTGGATTTTTGGTTTATAAACGTTTGTGGTGTATTATGATTCATTTTTGGAAATTTTTGATTATATACCTTCTTATATGCTGGGCATCCACGATAACTAGCTGCATGATCTCCGTCGCAATTTGTACAAAAATTTAATACATTTTCAGGTTTCTTGCAGTCTGATGTAGTATGATTGTTACCACAACGGGAACAAGTAAACGGCTTATTGCAGTAACGTTGAGTGTGACCGAATTGTTGGCATCTTTTGCATTGCACAACGGATTTATTATAGTGTGGCGGTTCTATACGAATTATGTTGTTAAGAATCTTTGTTACGCTGTATATGTCTTTGTTATTTTTTGCGGGTTCAAGATCAAGGTAAAATAAATTTAGTGGCTTTCTAGTTTCTCTGTGTAGTATATTTGTAACGTTTCTTACTTCATGACCTATCCTCACGAACTCATTCTTGATTTCTGCTAAATCTGTGGTATGATGTAAATACCTGATTACAACACGATACGCCCTTTCCTCTTTTAGTTGATAAGTATGATGAATAACATTTGTTGCACGCAAATGTTTAGTTAGTTTTCTGAAAACATCAGAATTCTGACACATTAATTTAGTTACATTATTATTTAAGGAGCGGAAAGTGTATTGTTCGATATCAATAATAGTGTTGATTTCGTCCATCATATCTTTATAATTGTCGACGCCGTAAATAAAAATCGGTGGAGGTCTTTGGTTGGTTGTTGAGAAATCATTATTATTGGTAGTATTGATAATAGTGCTTGGCAACTGATTTATGCTATTTAGCGGTTCGAATCTATTTGACAGAGTTACCGGAGTGCTATTAGTATCATCAGATAATTTACGCTTCTTACTTTGTACAATTTTTTTTGTTGTAACAAGTTGCCACGAATGTCTCGGATTAGTTGTACAAATATTTTCCGTATTGTATGTTTGAACCTTAGTTAATTGTTTGGGCATATTTTGATTTTGACTACATACCAGCTTTGAAGCAGTCACTGCAGGGTCTTGTGAAATGCATTGAATAGCTTGTTCAATATTGGCTACTTGCATTAGATCGACGTCCATATTGGTATTTGATGTTGAAATATGCTTATTAGCAGACGAAAGTTCTGTTTCCTTCAGACGCAATTGTTCATTGACATATTCAGAACATGTTAGTGAATCGTCGTAAAGCACGTTATATGTTTCCGTAATGGAAAATTTGTCCATAGTGTCCCCCGCAGGGTGACACTTCTCTAAGTTGTGTAAAGTTAGCACAGTGATTTGTCAAAAATTATTTACACAAAAACACTGATTAATCACACTGAAACTAGGTATAAGATCACTAGACACTCACAGCGCGTGTTTGATTTGCCATAAAATCAATTTTTAATATTTATTATGGTTTAAATCCGCCAAAAAATTACTTTAAATAAACTAGGCGAAAATCAAATGACAGAAACAAATTAAAATTAAACTAACATTTTCAAATCTATATATCTCTTCATTCCTTTATATTTTTTAAATTTTTGCCACTTTAAGCAGTCTATTTCAATTTTTATAAGTTTTTTGATTTATTTAGATTTATCATACATTTTTAACGAGAACTTAATTATAATTTTGTGACAGTGGTTATGTACTTTTATCATTTTAATAATCTAATTGTAAGATATTTATTTGTCGATAGTTTTGTCTTATAGTACTAACAAAATTTTGATTATCAAAAAAATCGAAAGAAATTCTCTTGGTTAGCCTACATCATTTTTAAGTCATGAATTTTTATGGTGACACTGTATCTATTATAATTATGTGGAAGTTTTAGCTGAATGTTGACACATATCTGGAGTCAAAACGTATTAACAATATTTATATTTATACATATGAGATATTTATTTAATTAAATCTACTGCTCATCGCGTGTCTTCTAGTCAAATCCACAATCGTTCCGCTTTCCAAGTTTTTCCTTGTGAACAACATCAGTCATAAAGTTCATTTTCTATATTTTTTTCTAGATTTTCATACACTGTTGCATCGTATTGTTATATTATTCTTATTCTTATAAATGTTTATTATTTTTAATCTCATTTATTCTGTATGCAACTGTCTGTCCTTCATTTGAGCCATGACGAATGTCAAAACTGGTCTATGGAGATAAAAAATTATTATCATATGCAAAATGGATTCAAGAAGAAAATCTCTAGGGAAAATATGAGAAATGGAAGTTGATTGAATGATAAAAGACATTGTCATGATTGTAATTGGTTTAGTAGATGTTTTTTGTAGTTTTGTACGGATATGGTAATTTATATAAGATAATCAGTAGATGATTCCAGTGGTGACCATATTTGATTGGAACATGACTTACCAAAATGTTATTTGGATATAGATTTTAATTGTCTAACAAGAATTATTTTTATTACTCTATATGAGGAAAAATTACTGTTCTATCTTACTTAATACTAACCTTTTTTACCATAAGACCTAAACCTAAATAAACTCTGATAAAGGAGTAAAAACTATTACTATCAATAATTGTATTGTATATAAAAAAGAAAATTTTGTCTTTGAATGATGAAGATGAGTAGATTAGATGTAGGATAAGTTATTGTAATCGTCCAAAAATCCCATTTAAAGATTTTTGCATTTCTTCACGTTTCAAAGGTTTCTGAACATTTATGCATACCTCAGAAAAAATGAATGTAAGTGTGTGCGTATGTGTGGATACAATTTTTCGTCCACGTTTTCGAAACCACAGATCAACCAGTTTGAATGAAAAAATGAATCACTTTATAATGAAATAAAAATAACACCTATTTTGGTAACATTTGATTTTACACAAAAATTTTCGATTAAAAATAACATTTAGGTGCTTTATATATATATATATATATATATATATATATATATATATATAAAGCTAATTTTTTAAATGTAAGAAAATCGCATTGCACTTTTACAATATATCAAATTTATTCATTTATAATTGTATTGATGAATGATATGGTTGATTAATTAAAATAGTTATTTTAATTAATAAATTAATTAACTTTATTTAAAGTGTATTTTTTAAATTTATTTTTAAAATATGAAATTTGTTGGCTTTTAATATGCTTTTAATATGCACTTTACAATTTGTTCGAAGTGCTCAAATTAATTAACTTCCCGTAGGGTAAGTTATTGTAATGGGCCGAAAATCGGAATTGAAAATTTTTACATTTCTCGACGTTGTGAAGGTTTCTGAACGTTTTGGCATACCTCAGAAAAAATGGATGTGTGTGTGTGTGTATGTATGTATGTATGTATGGATACAAATTTCCAGTCACGTTTTAGGGCGCACGGATCAACCGATTTGAATGGTTCAAAAAACATTCGATTTCTATCGATAGGGAAAAGAGCTGATTAGTTTTTGGCAAAGGCAGGTCCAGCCGTTTCGGGGATACTGAGCAAAGAGTGCAGAAAATAGAAATCGACTTTTTGAGAGAACGGAGTATCCGATTTGAATGATCTGAAAAACATTCAATTAGTATTGTTTGGGAGAAGTGTATATTAGTTTTTGGCAAAAGCAGGCCCAGCCATTTTGAAGATACGGAGCTAAATATGTAAAAAATGGCAGTTTTTAAGAGAATTAAGCGTTCGATTTAAATGATTCAAAGAACTTTCTGCTTGTCTTAACAAAATAATTGATTTTGGAAAAAAAATTTTGTTCCAATTTTTTTTTTTTTTAGTTTTTTGTATATCGAAAATATTTCAGATTTTATTTTTAATTCTGACTATAGTTCTAATATACTTTACAAATAATTTCAACTCTGCAATTCAGTTTATATAATTCTTATAAATATTAGACAATGTTACAATATTTATAATAATCTATTTGAAAACATTCATTATTCCTCGAACATTTCGTTACGGTACGGGAAGTTCCAGCAATTTGCCTTAAGGCACGATGCCATAATTGCCTCCAGACAGAATTCCACTTACAGCTAGTTAGTTTTTTATTAAAAAAATATTTTAATATAAATGAGCATAAAATAAACTAACAATTTTTTTATTATTTAAACAATTTATATGCAAATCTGGTTAATAAAAAAAAACTACTTTTACTACTTTTGACTGGACTTAATTTGCATCAATTTACCTAAATGTTAACATTTTTTGAGTGAAAATATTTAGAAAATTTCAAAATTTTTCTTACTATTATAGGAAACATAATACTTTAATAAATTATGTATATTAGTCTTTATTATGACAAGTCTCAATGATAGAAAACAATTAAACTATTAATTTTGAAACATTAAAAATAAATTTGCTGATAGAAAAAATGTGTAAATATTGATATAATATGAAAATTAAGAGCAACCATTTTTGATTTCTACAAATTTTAAAAATAATATTTAGTGATTTAATTAGCTTGTAATTACTCGTGTCACATTACATTACTTCTTATAAAGGAAAAATGCAACTGTGTATTTTTCACTATTTATATATCGATGTCATTTTTTATATATAATTGCCAAAAGATATACTTAATGTTTATGTAGAACAGTTGTAAATATATTGTTGAATAAAAAAAAAACAAATTTTAAAAATGTTAATTTTTTTTTATTCTCTTTATTGAATTACAATCTGTCTTTACAAAAGGAAGACATTCAGTAATTTTGATATATTAAATTTAAATTTAGTGATTTTATAGAGTAAACTTAAAAATAAAAAGATCTATGAGGTGAATGAGTATAAATTGTAAATTATAACAACAAATAAAAAGACATAACTTGTAAATAAAATGTTAATTAAGAGATAAAATGTATCACCTAAATATAACACTTTTAGCACATCAAGATAAACTTAAAGACTTAAATATTCTATTATTTATATAAATAACTAAAATTTTACTAGTTTTTCATATAATCCTGTACTTATGTATGTGGACATGTGCACACATTTTAATCTGCAATATCTATTTTTTTTTTAATTAGCAAGAAGTAGTAAAGTATTTTATATACTGAACTGTTAATACAATATTAACAACAATACAAAAATTATGTACTAAATTTACCACAAAAGCTCACTTGCTCTAATATTTTTAAATGCTTTATTCAAGTGTATGCTCCAATTTATATTTTCTGCAAATTTAACATTTGGCAAACATCCAAATTATATTAAAATGTCTGAATATTATACTCTTGACTATATTATACTGTTTATTACACAGACCAATTTGACAAATAATAACATAAAATAAATAAACAAACTATATTTCACTTATGTGTTAAGTTTGTAACCAAAAATAGATTTTATGAATTTTATTCTCGTTTTTCGACTAAAGGAATTTCTCTAACGACCTATTGTATGCAAAATCGTCTTGTTGTTGAATCATTTCGAAACAACGGTATATTTATGTTCTCGATGGGAATTGTAATTTATTTATTCAACATTTTAGTTATTTATTTTCCATTTCAATATTCTTCTTGGATTTATATCCTTTATTTATTTAAATAAATGAATATCCTTAAGGAGTGTTGCATGTCTATCATATCGAGTGTCAGAAACATCAAAGATTATATGGGCTGCTTTACTGATTTCTTAAATGACTTGGTTTTTTATAAATGGCAACCCAAACAGTTGTCCAATCTGTATATGATGAAATTATTATTACAATTTCTGTGATAATAATAAATTTTTGATTGTACAGCAATGCCCTGGCAAAGGCTCTTTCAACTTAGAAACATTTTGCTATCTATATTTTCAAGTTAAGCTACTAGGTATCAATACTACTTGACATCAGGCTGTTCAAGGTACTTCTAATTCCAAATCCATAACTCTAACCATCAAACCACGGGAAAGCCCAATAATGTCAAATAAAGTATTTCTATCTAACAATAAAACTTAGTCATCTTACTACTACTAGTGTCCTTCACAAAGAGTCCTTGAAGACATCTTCTGGCCTAAATTAGCTACAATTCTGGTTCCATTTCTAAGAACCTCCGTTTCCCAGCCATTATTATAACAGGATGTTTTAGCAATTCTTCTTCCAGTTCCAACACCTTAAATACCAAACCGACAAAAATTACGAAAACATCATTTCAATATATCCGTTTTAAAACAATGAGAACCGTCGCGAAATTATTTGAAGCTCGGCTGCTCGTACAATTTGTCAACGAAATTGCATAAATAAAAATTACATATGATATATTACATATTGCATATTTTGTTGTTATGAAATATGATTGTCATAGCTGTCGATAATTATAAAAAAAACTTACAATTAGTCCTGAACATATGTACTTTTATATGACCAATCATTTACAAAGATACAATGATCAATAGAAATGTTGAATAACTTGAACAATTTTCAATGAATTTTGATAAACTTTATTTTATTATCAAACTTAAAGCCTTACGATTTCATCTGAACAATTTGCTAGCAAAAAAAGGTTTATCAAAATTTATTAAAAATTGTCACAAGTTATTCATCATTTCTATTAGCCACATATAAATAGCGCATCCTTTAGCCATTTTTATTTATTTTATTTTTGGATTTTAACTATTTATCTGTGATTGACGAATATATATGTCATGGAGAAGTGGTAGAGTTTTGTTTATTATAAAACAGTCACCAGTTGCTATTTAAATTTAAAATTAGGAAAAAAGAAACAAAATATATTCTCAAGTTTTTAAGAATATTTTGGGACTTTGACTGATAAGTAGTTGCAAAAGGCTTTTACCTTAAGGTTAATATTAATTTTAATATACAGGTATTTGCTTAACCAAATTATTTATAATTAATATATAACATTATTTGATAATCACTGAATAGAATTGACGATGATAGTATATTCAAAAACATTTAATCGTAATTTAACAAAAATCTTTAGTTATTATTTGATTTCATAAATATTATAATCACTTGCAATATAAAAATTTGCTCAAAAGGAAGAATTATATTATAAGCATTTGATTACATAATTAATAAGAATTAAAACTTAACTATTTAAATAACATTTGTTACTGTTTACTTCAAAAATAATCAATTTTGTAAAAAAAATATTAATTTGAAATTTTTTGCATTTCTTCACGTTTTGAAGGTTTCTGAACATTTTGGCAAACTCAGAAAAAATTGATGTGTGAGTGTGTGTATGTATGTTAGTATGTATGGATACAATTTTTTGTCCACGTTTTCGGGCGCACGGATCAACCGATTTGAATGGTTCAAAAAACATTCGATTCCTATTGATAGTGAGATGTACTGATTAGTTTTTAGCAAAGGCAACTCTATTTGTTTTGGAGTTATAGAGCAAACAGTGCAAAAAGTAGAAAACGAGTTTTTGAGAGAACGGAGCGCCCGATTTGAATGATTCAAAAAAGGCAATGATTGTAATAATGTGGAAAAGTGGTGATTAGTTTTTGGTAAAGGCAGGTCCAGCGGTTTCGGAGATACAGAGCCAAATGTGCAAAAAATGGCGGTTTTTGAGAGAACTAAGAATCCGATTTTATGGATTAAAAAAACTTTAATCTTAATTTTGACTAAAGATTTTAAACTTACTTAAATACATTAAATAAATAATTTGAAATTTGCAATTCAGTTTATATAATTTTTTTATCAATATTAAGAAAATGTAACAGTATTTGAACATTTAATATACCTCGAACATTTCTTACGGTACGGGAAGTTCCAGCAATTTGCCTTAAGGCACGATGCCATACACCCCACTAGTTTGAATTTTAAATTGTGGTAACTTTTATCTAGTTTCTACTAAGCTAATTATTGTAGAACATTCTAAACAAAAGTTTCAAAAAATGTGAAATGATGTAGAAAAAATGTCCCAATTTTTTATACAGACTAGTTAAAAGCTAGATGAATCTTATGATAATGCTTTCTGAAATTTGAAAATAATATACCTATTATATTATTACAATCAAATACCTATAATTTTTAAAAGTTATTGTGATGCCACTTGCATTTTGTTTTTTAATATAATATATTATTTACACTAATTAAAATAAACATACATTCATTGACTGTTTGTATTTTTTTTACTTTTTCGCTCGCGATATAATCTCATTCTTTGAACAGCTGTAATATCTGTCTTGTCTAAAAATATTTTTCATTTTATTAAGATCAAAGATTTATAGAAACTACGAATTATATAAAAATTATTTCTAATCAATAAACTTACGTTTAGTACAAATGTTTAATTTGTTTTATTATTATCAAGGAACAGGGTAAAATATTCTTCTGATTTAGGCATTGTTCATTAAATCGTGATTTGTACTACGATGTAACTTTAAAATGTTTATTTATCTATGCCGATTTGTTTGTTGAGAGAATTCTATTCACATACACGACGACTAATCACATTCGACCCGTATGGAAATGATATCAAAAAGACCGAATGACGAATCATTGGCACTCGGCTCTTATCTTATCGATTCTTATCCGCCGTGAAGCACTTTCGTTGCATTTGTACGGATTTGCACCCTAATCGCGCCTAAAGAAGTTTTACTTTAGAAAATCTAATATAGGAAAACCTGGTAAATAGAACTTCTATTTTTAAAATTCGTACTGCTGTGCATGTACTAATCCTCATAGCACTAAATAATTAACAATAACTAGTTCCGTGTTTGATACTAATTTTGGCCAGCTTGATATCAAGCAGTAGTCATTAATTAAGTTGAACATACGTATCACTCGAATATGATCTCAAGTTGACATAACTTTTTGGCTATGATATATACTTGTTATAGAAGTAATGGTCAACCAACGGGTTGCCTTCGTGAAAAAAATGGTTTAAGAAATGTGCATAACAACTTATGGAATTGACTTGAATGCAGATCATATAAATAAAACAAAACTGTATCAATAATTAGAAGAAGTAACTACTTATAATAACTCCAGTTGATTCCTTCTAGGACAGCATATCCAAAAATCAATACCTTATGAATCTGATCACCAAAAATAATTATGTTTCAGAAATTTCATCATCTAAAGTAATGTAGCATGAAATTTCCTAATAATTCCTAATAAATTCCTGAAATTCTGAAGATACGTCAACAATTTCCTCCCTCGTCCTTATGATTTGCTCCTAATTTGTGATCAGATTCGCCTAAAACCTAATTACCCGTATTGGAGGAGATACGGGCATATATATATATATATATATATATATATATATATATAGTATATATATATACATACATACATACATATGTATATATATATATATATATATATATATATGTATATATATATATATATATATATATATATATATATTAGGGGAACGAAAAGTGCTCTTCAATGAAGCTAATAAATATAAATTTGATGGAATGTGTCTGGTTCATTAAATTAAAATTAGATTAGGTTTTTGATTTTTCAAAGAATTTTATTATTGTGCTTATTAATAGTATAGAATCTTTAAAAAAATACAGACAGTCAATGAATGTATGTTAATTTTAATTACATGAAGTTCTTTAAACACAATTATTATATGATGAGTAAGTTACGAAAACAATATTTGTTTAGGCGGTGTTTAACATAATTTCTTGTGTAAACGAATATTATAGAATTTATTAATCAGCAATTACTTCATTTCTCTAAATGCTAATTACAATGACAAACCGATCATGTCGTATGTGAAGTATGACTTTAATTACATCATTGTTTTCAATTATTATACATACTTTTAATGATATTATAAAAATATAATTTATAATTTATCACTATATAAATGTGTATAATGGTTTACACTAATAAATGTGTGCATCACGAGTGTTACCATATTACTGTTAAACATTATTCAAAATTGTTATATGATGTATTCAGTTTTACTTAAATAGCCATCTTGTACAGTAGTAAATAAGTTTTACTTCCACTTACGCGCACTCTTTTTTATTTTGTTTATAGTATTTATACAAATAAACTTGCTTTTTCCACCAAAATCCTCATTTTCAGCTTTCCCTCTTCCGACCCTATGAATTCCCAATCGTGTTATCAAAACTGTCCCCGTTAGCAAAGCTAATAATAAAACGCGGAACAAAATTAAAATATAAAATTTTATAACGCATATAAAAGCATTAAAGACGACAAAAAAAAGTTGGCGACATTACACAATTTCAGAATTTCACAATTGTCCATGAAAACGATTCTCCATGGGGTAATAATAAAGCTTAAACATTTCTCCAGTTTATTACCAGATGAAGTTTTGGTTGATGTAATCAAAACCAAGGAGGGATGGAAATTGTGTCAGGGGTAAATAATTTATATAAGCTGAGATGATATAGAAAAATATAGGTAAAAACCTAGGAAGTTTGATGTAACCCAAAAATAGAAAAACATGTCTCATGTCACCCCTTGAAAAATCAAGTACATACTGTTTCGTGTCGGATTTAATATCAAGTGTCAGCTTTTCCTAGATACAAGTTTTCGAATAAATTTAGGCCTACAATTACGTGGTCTCCTAATTGTTTCAGAAGGGTCATTTCGTGACCTTATATAAGATATCGTCCACGCCTTTGCGGTCAAAGCGTTATTAACAAAGTTTTCTCATCAGTATGAAAAGTTTCTAGCTCGGCCTTTAGACCAAATGATATATATATAGTTGGTGATAATTATACTTGATGACATTTTATAAGTTGTATATATATATATATATATATATATATATATATGTGTGCAATTCAATCAAATTTCGTATGGAAATAGCATGGAAACTCTGCAAAATTTTTGAAATTTTTTTCATACTTTTTTCATACAAAGCTTTGATTGAATTGCGCTCTATCTAAATATAAAATATGAATAATTGCTATAATTATATCTAAATATAAAATATAATTGAATTGCGCTCTATCTTATATATAAAAATGGATCGCAAAATGTGTTGGTAAGCGCATAACTCAACAACGCTTGGACGATTTTGGCCAATTCTTTTTTTGAAATGTTCGTTGAAGTCCAAGGATGGTTCTTACGGCGAGAAAAAATCGAATAATCGCCGGGAAAACCCTGAAAACAGCTCTTTTCTTTTTCTCATACAAAAGTTTTCTAACTAATTAGGATCAATTTGAGCTTTATTGCTATTATATAAAGTTCATATAAAATTACAAGCACTCACTGTATACTCCTTCTAAAGGATCATTCGGATTCTGATAAATCTTTCTGAAGTTTGTTAAAGAACAGGATATGACAAATTAGTTCACTTAAAATATGAAATTAAGTATTAAACAGGGCCGGTCCTACTTTTAATGCGGTGCATGCAAAAATACAAGCGCACGCCTTAGGGGGCGCCAACGGAAGTTTCGGATATTAAATTTTCAATATATATTTTTTTTTCAATATATAATTTCTTTGCATCTTTTACTAAACATAACAACAAATGGGAAAGTGAAGATGACTTCAATTTCCAATATAGTGTGGGGATTGAGACTCATCATTTTATTTAAAGCAGTTCTACATTTAACATCGCTTATATTATAAATGTATATGCATTTTGGCGTGAAGAGTAGTTTAAAAAAAATATTATTTTTAGATAAACGGTAAATATTAGTATATTATAATAAAAAATTGTAGACATGGGTACAGAACAACGTCTGTCGGGTCATCTAGTGTTATATATATATATATATATATATATATATATTAATTGTTTAATATGAACAAAACAGCACTCAGATTTGTTTAACACAACTTTATTTTATGATTACAGACGTTTCGAGACCATGGTGTGTCTCATCTTCAGTGTAATTTCAAAAACAGTTACTTATATATACTACACATTCTTTAATAATTTATTTAAATTTCATTTAATTTTTGATATACAAAAAACACCAACTATTCCTTGCAATGCTTGACACAGTACTAAGAAACATTTAACACTTACAGAAATATTCTAAACAAATTTGAAGTACTTATATAGATGGAGACAGAGAGGGTATCATTATAATGTAAACAAAAGGAGTGCTATCGCATACAAAATCGATAAAAATGAAAAAACAAATTAATTTATTGAAAAGAATAAGATAAATGAAAAAATTTATAAATTATTAATGATGTTTATATAAGTGTCATGTAAAATATTTGTGTCGGTTCTTAGATTTATGCTATTGTTAGTCCGAACTATTAACATTGATTCTGCCATGCTCCGTTTAAATAAGTCTTTCTCATGGAATAAAATTTGGGGATTGTCAAAATCAAACTTATGGTTATTGATATTAGCATGATCCACAAGTGTACTTTTAAATTTTTTGTTATCTATTTTTTCACATTGTAATTCATGTTGCCTGAGTCTCTTTTCTAAGTTCTGGCAGGTCTGGCCAATATAAGAGCAATTGCAATCCAAACAATTTACTTTATAAACTATATCTTTCTTTTTTGTTGAATAGTTTAGTTTTGTTGAATAGTTTAGTTGAATTCACTTGTTTACCGATGGAAATTTTTATTTCAGGAATAGAATTACTTTTAAAAGCATCATATTTCACTTTTAATAAAAAATATTATACGATGAAGAGAGGTTGTCCAATGGGCAGCCCATTAAGTCCTGTTTTGGCGGATTTAGTATTACAAGATTTGGAAAATCATGTCTTAAATTCTTTACCTTCCAAACCTATGGTCTATTTCAGATATGTCGATGACACATTAATATTACTTAATAAAAAAGATATAGATAATGTTTTCAACAAATTCAATGAGTACAATTCTTTTTTACAATTCACTCAGGAACTTGAAAATGATTCGACGTTACATTTTCTTGACGTAAAACTCATTAATAGAGGCGGTGTATGTTATACAGACTGGTACAGAAAAGATAGTTGGTCCGGGAGATACATTAATTTTAATTCGCATGTTCCTCTCAATATAAAAATTTCTACATTCTAAATCTTGTAGATCACGCTATTTTATTATCTGTTTTATGATACAACATAAAAATTAGTTAAAACGATCCTACTTGGCAATAATTTTCCATATAAGTTAATTTGTCCAATTATAAAAATAGAGTCGCAATTACTTGAACCTTTTGATAAGAAACCGGAAGAGCCTGGCAAAACAAGTGTTCCTGAAAAAAACTTTTTCATTATTTTCCATATCTTGACATAATTTTAACCAATTATCAAAAAGACTTTTCAAAAAACACAATATTCGTATTCTTTTCTCCATTTACAACAAATTAAAATTTTTATATTCCAAAATTAAAGATGAAACTCAAACATTAACAAAAAAGAAAATATAGTTTATAAAGTAATTGTTTGGATTGCAATTGCTCTTATATTGGCCAGACCTGCCAGAAC
>NW_020539727.1:12519737-12580365 GCF_003426905.1 Ctenocephalides felis | reverse complement strand
AAAAAAAAATATATACGATGAAGAGAGGTGTCTAATGGGCAGCCCATTAAGTCCTGTTTTGGCGGATTTAGTATTACAAATTTGGAAATCATGTCTTAAATTCTTTACCTTCCAAACCTATGGTCTATTTCAGATATGTCGATGACACATTAATATACTTAATAAAAAAGATATAGATAATGTTTTCAACAAATTCAATGAGTACAATTCTTTTTTACAATTCACTCAGGAACTTGAAAATGATTCGACGTTACATTTTCTTGACGTAAAACTCATTAATAGAGGCGGTGTATGTTACACAGACTGGTACAGAAAAGATAGTTGGTCCGGGAGATACATTAATTTTAATTCGCATGTTCCTCTCAATATAAAATTTCTACCATTCTAAATCTTGTAGATCACGCTATTTTATTATCTGTTTTATGATACAAACATAAAATTAGTTAAAACGATCCTACTTGGCAATAATTTTCCATATAAGTTAATTTGTCCAATTATTAAAAAGAGTCGCAAAATTTACTTGAACCTTTTGATAAGAAACCGGAAGAGCCTGGCAAAACAAGTGTTCCTGAAAAAACTTTTTTCATTAATTTTCCATATCTTGACAATAATTTTAACCAATTATCAAAAAGACTTTTCAAAAAACACATATTCGTATTACTTTTTCTCCATTAAAACAATTAAAATTTTTATATTCCAAAATTAAAGATGAAACTCCATTAACAAAAAAGAAAGATATAGTTTATAAAGTAAATTGTTTGGATTGCAATTGCTCTTATATTGGCCAGACCTGCCAGAACTTAGAAAAGAGACTCAGGCAACATGAATTACAATGTGAAAAAATAGATAACAAAAAATTTAAAAGTACACTTGTGGATCATGCTAATATCAACAACCATAAGTTTGATTTTGACAATCCCCAAATTTTATTCCATGAGAAAGACTTATTTAAACGGAGCATGGCAGAATCAATGTTAATAGTTCGGACTAACAATAGCATAAATCTAAGAACCGACACAAATATTTTACATGACACTTATATAAACATCATTAATAATTTATAAATTTTTTCATTTATCTTATTCTTTTCAATAAATTAATTTGTTTTTTCATTTTTATCGATTTTGTATGCGATAGCACTCCTTCTGTTTACATTATAATGATACCCTCTCTGTCTCCATCTATATAAGTACTTCAAATTTGTTTAGAATATTTCTGTAAGTGTTAAATGTTTCTTTAGTACTGTGTCAAGCATTGCAAGGAATAGTTGGTGTTTTTTGTATATCAAAAAATTAAATGAAATTTAAATAAATTATTAAAGAATGTGTAGTATATAAGTAACTGTTTTTGAAATTACACTGAAGATGAGACACACCATGGTCTCGAAACGTCTGTAATCATAAAATAAAGTTGTGTTAAACAAATCTGAGTGCTGTTTTGTTCATATTAAACAATTAATATATAATATATATATATATATATATATATATAACACTAGATGACCCGACAGACGTTGTTCTGTACCCATGTCTACAATTTTTTATTATAATATACTAATATTTACCGTTTATCTAAAAATAATATTTTTTTTAAACTACTCTTCACGCCAAAATGCATATACATTTATAATATAAGCGATGTTAAATGTAGAACTGCTTTAAATAAAATGATGAGTCTCAATCCCCACACTATATTGGAAATTGAAGTCATCTTCACTTTCCCATTTGTTGTTATGTTTAGTAAAAGATGCAAAGAAATTATATATTGAAAAAAAAATATATATTGAAAATTTAATATCCGAAACTTCCGTTGGCGCCCCCTAAGGCGTGCGCTTGTATTTTTGCATGCACCGCATTAAAAGTAGGACCGGCCCTGTTTAATACTTAATTTCATATTTTAAGTGAACTAATTTGTCATATCCTGTTCTTTAACAAACTTCAGAAAGATTTATCAGAATCCGAATGATCCTTTAGAAGGAGTATACAGTGAGTGCTTGTAATTTTATATGAACTTTATATAATAGCAATAAAGCTCAAATTGATCCTAATTAGTTAGAAAACTTTTGTATGAGAAAAAGAAAAGAGCTGTTTTCAGGGTTTTCCCGGCGATTATTCGATTTTTTCTCGCCGTAAGAACCATCCTTGGACTTCAACGAACATTTCAAAAAAAGAATTGGCCAAAATCGTCCAAGCGTTGTTGAGTTATGCGCTTACCAACACATTTTGCGATCCATTTTTATATATAAGATAGAGCGCAATTCAATTATATTTTATATTTAGATATAATTATAGCAATTATTCATATTTTATATTTAGATAGAGCGCAATTCAATCAAAGCTTTGTATGAAAAAAGTATGAAAAAAATTTCAAAAATTTTGCAGAGTTTCCATGCTATTTCCATACGAAATTTGATTGAATTGCACACATATATATATATATATATATATATATATATATATATACAACTTATAAAATGTCATCAAGTATAATTATCACCAACTATATATATATCATTTGGTCTAAAGGCCGAGCTAGAAACTTTTCATACTGATGAGAAAACTTTGTTAATAACGCTTTGACCGCAAAGGCGTGGACGATATCTTATATAAGGTCACGAAATGACCCTTCTGAAACAATTAGGAGACCACGTAATTGTAGGCCTAAATTTATTCGAAAACTTGTATCTAGGAAAAGCTGACACTTGATATTAAATCCGACACGAAACAGTATGTACTTGATTTTTCAAGGGGTGACATGAGACATGTTTTTCTATTTTTGGGTTACATCAAACTTCCTAGGTTTTTACCTATATTTTTCTATATCATCTCAGCTTATATAAATTATTTACCCCTGACACAATTTCCATCCCTCCTTGGTTTTTGATTACATCAACCAAAACTTCATCTGGTAATAAACTGGAGAAATGTTTAAGCTTTATTATTACCCCATGGAGAATCGTTTTCATGGACAATTGTGAAATTCTGAAATTGTGTAATGTCGCCAACTTTTTTTTGTCGTCTTTAATGCTTTTATATGCGTTATAAAATTTTATATTTTAATTTTGTTCCGCGTTTTATTATTAGCTTTGCTAACGGGGACAGTTTTGATAACACGATTGGGAATTCATAGGGTCGGAAGAGGGAAAGCTGAAAATGAGGATTTTGGTGGAAAAAGCAAGTTTATTTGTATAAATACTATAAACAAAATAAAAAAGAGTGCGCGTAAGTGGAAGTAAAACTTATTTACTACTGTACAAGATGGCTATTTAAGTAAAACTGAATACATCATATAACAATTTTGAATAATGTTTAACAGTAATATGGTAACACTCGTGATGCACACATTTATTAGTGTAAACCATTATACACATTTATATAGTGATAAATTATAAATTATATTTTTATAATATCATTAAAAGTATGTATAATAATTGAAAACAATGATGTAATTAAAGTCATACTTCACATACGACATGATCGGTTTGTCATTGTAATTAGCATTTAGAGAAATGAAGTAATTGCTGATTAATAAATTCTATAATATTCGTTTACACAAGAAATTATGTTAAACACCGCCTAAACAAATATTGTTTTCGTAACTTACTCATCATATAATAATTGTGTTTAAAGAACTTCATGTAATTAAAATTAACATACATTCATTGACTGTCAGTATTTTTTTTAAAGATTCTATACTTAATAAGCACAATAACATAATTCTTTAGAAAAATCAAAAACCTACTCGAATTTTAATTTAATGAACCAGACACATTCCATTAAATTTATATTTATTAGCTTTATTGAAGAGCAATTTTCGTTCCCCTAATATATATATATATATATATATATATATATATATATATATATATATATGTATGTATGTATGTATATATATATATTATATATATATATATATATATATATATATATATCTCCTCCAATACGGGTAATTAGGTTTTAGACGAATCTGATCACAAATTACGAGCAAATCATGAGGACGAGGGAGTAAATTGTCAGAACTTCAGAAATTTATTAGGAATTATTAGGAAATTTCATGCTACATTACTTTAGATGATGAAATTTCTGAAACATAATTATTTTTGGTGATCAGATTCATAAGGTATTGATTTTTGGCATATCCAAATATGCTGTCCTAGAAGGAATCAACTGGAGTTATTATAAGTAGTTACTTCTTCTAATTATTGATACAGTTTTGTTTTATTTATATGATCTGCATTCAAGTCAATTCCATAAGTTGTTATGCACATTTCTTAAACCATTTTTTTCACGAAGGCAACCCGTTGGTTGACCATTACTTCTATAACAAGTATATATCATAGCCAAAAAGTTATGTCAACTTGAGATCATATTCGAGTGATACGTATGTTCAACTTAATTAATGACTACTGCTTGATATCAAGCTGGCCAAAATTAGTATCAAACACGGAACTAGTTATTGTTAATTATTTAGTGCTATGAGGATTAGTACATGCACAGCAGTACGAATTTTAAAAATAGAAGTTCTATTTACCAGGTTTTCCTATATTAGATTTTCTAAAGTAAAACTTCTTTAGGCGCGATTAGGGTGCAAATCCGTACAAATGCAACGAAAGTGCTTCACGGCGGATAAGAATCGATAAGATAAGAGCCGAGTGCCAATGATTCGTCATTCGGTCTTTTTGATATCATTTCCATACGGGTCGAATGTGATTAGTCGTCGTGTATGTGAATAGAATTCTCTCAACAAACAAATCGGCATAGATAAATAAACATTTTAAAGTTACATCGTAGTACAAATCACGATTTAATGAACAATGCCTAAATCAGAAGAATATTTTACCCTGTTCCTTGATAATAATAAAACAAATTAAACATTTGTACTAAACGTAAGTTTATTGATTAGAAATAATTTTTATATAATTCGTAGTTTCTATAAATCTTTGATCTTAATAAAATGAAAAATATTTTTAGACAAGACAGATATTACAGCTGTTCAAAGAATGAGATTATATCGCGAGCGAAAAAGTAAAAAAAATACAAACAGTCAATGAATGTATGTTTATTTTAATTAGTGTAAATAATATATTATATTAAAAAACAAAATGCAAGTGGCATCACAATAACTTTTAAAAATTATAGGTATTTGATTGTAATAATATAATAGGTATATTATTTTCAAATTTCAGAAAGCATTATCATAAGATTCATCTAGCTTTTAACTAGTCTGTATAAAAAATTGGGACATTTTTTCTACATCATTTCACATTTTTTGAAACTTTTGTTTAGAATGTTCTACAATAATTAGCTTAGTAGAAACTAGATAAAAGTTACCACAATTTAAAATTCAAACTAGTGGGGTGTATGGCATCGTGCCTTAAGGCAAATTGCTGGAACTTCCCGTACCGTAAGAAATGTTCGAGGTATATTAAATGTTCAAATACTGTTACATTTTCTTAATATTGATAAAAAAATTATATAAACTGAATTGCAAATTTCAAATTATTTATTTAATGTATTTAAGTAAGTTTAAAATCTTTAGTCAAAATTAAGATTAAAGTTTTTTTAATCCATAAAATCGGATTCTTAGTTCTCTCAAAAACCGCCATTTTTTGCACATTTGGCTCTGTATCTCCGAAACCGCTGGACCTGCCTTTACCAAAAACTAATCACCACTTTTCCACATTATTACAATCATTGCCTTTTTTGAATCATTCAAATCGGACGCTCCGTTCTCTCAAAAACTCGTTTTCTACTTTTTGCACTCTTTGCTCTATAACTCCAAAACGGCTAGACTTGCCTTTGCTAAAAACTGATCAGTACATCTCACTATCAATAGGAATCGAATGTTTTTTGAACCATTCAAATCGGTTGATCCGTGCGCCCGAAAACGTGGACAAAAAATTGTATCCATACATACTAACATACATACACACACTCACACATCCATTTTTTCTGAGGTATCCCAAAATATTCAAAAACTTTAAAAATGTGAAGAAATGCAGAAAATTTCAATTTCGGGAAGTTGATATTTTTTTACAAAATTGATTATTTTTAAAATAAATAGTAACAAATGTTACTTGAATAGTTGAAGGTTAATTCTTATTAATTATGCAATCAAATTATTATAATATAATTCTTGTTTTTGAGCATATTTTAATATTGCAAGTGATTATAATATTTATAAATTCAAATAATAACTAAAATTTCTTGTTAAATTATAATTAAATGTTTTTGAATTTACTACCATCGTCAATTCTATTCAGTGATTATAAAATAATGTTATATAATGATTATAAATAATTAAATCAAGCAAATACCTGTGTATTAAAATTAATATTAACTTTAGGGTAAAAGCCTTTTGCAACTACTTATCAGTCAAAGCCAGAAAATATTCTTAAAAACTTGAGAATATATTGTGTTTCTTTTCTTCTAACTTCAAATTTAAATAGCAACTGGTCATTGTCTTATACTAAACAAAATTCTGCCACTGATCCATGACGTGTATATCCGTCAATCACAGATAAGTAGTTAAAATCCAAAAATAAAATAAAAAACTGCAGGATGCGCCATTTATATGGGGTCAATGTAAATGTTGAATAACTTGTGACAATTTTTTATAAATTTTGATAAACTTTTTTTTGTTAGCAAATAGTTCAGAAAAAAAAGTAAGGCTTCAGATTTGATAATAAAAAAAAGTTTATCAAAATTCAATAAAAATTGTTCAAGTTATTCAATATTTCTATTGTCCATTGTATCTTTGTAAATGTTTGGTCATATAAAAGTGCTTTGGACTAATTGTAAGATTTTTTTATAATTATCGACAGCTATGACAATCATATTTCATAACAACAAAATGTGTAATATGTAATAAATCATATGTAATTTTTATTTATGCAATTTCGTTGACAAATGGACGAGCAGCCGAGCTTCAAATAATTTCGCGACGGTTTGCATTGTTTTAAAACGGATATATTGAAATGATGTTTTCGTAATTTTTGTCGGTTTGGTGTTTAAGGTGTTGGAATTAGAAGAAGAATTGCTAAAACATCCTGTTATAATAATGGGTGAGAAACGGAAACTCTTAAAAATGGAACCAGAATTGTAGCTAATTTAGGCCAGAAGACATCTTCAAGGACTCTTCTTGAAGGACACTAGTAGTAGTAAGATGACTAAAAATAAGTCTTATTGTTAGAATGAAATACATTATTTTACACTATTGAAATTTCTCGTGGCTTGATGATCAGAGCTATGGATTTGGAATCAAAAGTACTTTGATTTCAAGCAGTAGTGACATCGGTCTTTACTTAAAAATATAGACAGCAATTTATATCCAACCAAAATAGCCCTTACCAGAGCTTTGCTGTACAATCAAAAATTTATTATTATTACAGAAATTGTAATAATAATTTCATCATAGACATATTGGACAACCGTTTTGGTTGCCTTCTATAAAAAATATGTCATATAAGTTTTTATTCTTATTCTGAATATACATATGAAAAATGTAAAACAATCTCGAAGTGCAACTCTTATTCCTGACAATTGACAGGAGTGGTGTATTCCTAAAGGATACAAATCCAAGAATAATAATAAGAATAAAATAAAAAAGAAACAACTAAAACGTTGAATAAATAAATTACAATTCCCATCGAGAACATAAATATACCGTTGTTTCGAAATGATTCAACAACAACACGATTTTGCATACAATAGGTCGTTAGAGAAATTCCTTTAGTCGAAAAACGAGAATAAAATCTATTTTTGGTTACAAAGTGAAATATAGTTTGTTTATTTATTTTTCATTATTATTATTTGTCAAATTGGTCTTTGCAATAAACAGTATAATATAGTCAAGAGTATAATATTCAGACATATTAATATAATTTGGATGTTTGCCAAATATTTTATTTGTAGAAAATATAAATACAAATTCTCGCCAATAATAAATTGAAGCATACACTTGAATAAAGCTTTTAAAAATATTAAAGCAAGTGAGCTTTTGTGATAAATTTAGTACGTAATTATTTTATATTAACAGTTTAGTATACAGAATACTTTACTACTTTTTGCTAATTTATAAAAAAAAAATTGGATAGAATATGTAAAATAAAATTTGTGTACATGTCCACGTACTTAATTACAGGATTACATAAAGCATTAGTAAAATTTTAGTTATTTTCATAAATAATATATTCAAGTCTTTAAATTACCTTGGTGTGTATAAAAGTGTTATATTTGGGTGATAAATTTTATCTCTTATTTAACATTTTGTTTATTATGTCTTTTTATTTGTTGTTATAATTCACAATTTATACTCATTTACCTCATAGATCTTTTTATTTTTAAGTTTACTCTATATAATGACAAAATTTAAATTTAATATATCAAAATTGAAAAGGTTTACTACTGGGTATCCTTTTAGATTTAATGTTTAATATTTCATATATCATCAAAATTACTGAATGTCTTCCTTTTGTAAAGACAGATTGTAATTCAATAAAGAGAATAAAAAAAATAACATTTTTGAAGTAAAACTTCTTTAGGCGCGATATGGGTGTAAAAATTTTTAGGCGCGACACGGGTGTAAATCCGTACAAATGCAACGAAAACGCCAACGTGAAGTTGAACACTACGACGCCGTAAGCGCTGATGTCGCGAGTATCCACTCCCGTCATGTCATGCGTAAGTCGAGCGCTAAACCCTATATGAACTTGCATTAATTGAATCACGTTTTTTTTACAAAAGAAGAGGTTGCTGTATTATGTCCTCATGGAATAAGACTTTTCTTAGAAAATAAATGTGCCATGGAATATAATAAATTTATATTGAATCTCGTTGAAGACAAAATAATATCTACTGCCACGGATATTTGTGTAGGTTGCTATGCGACAGATCAACAATCATACATTCGTCAGCAGTTTCAAAAAAAACGGTTATTGATACCGGGGCTCTGCCGTATGAAATAATTTTAGTTCTGAATAAATTTTACATTATAACAACTAATATTGATGTAAGTGATGGCTTAGCTAATGGTTGTGTAGGAAAATTAGTGTACATAGAACGTGGCGATAATGATGAACTTCTACGTTTATGGTTTGAATTTCCTGGTAAGATAGGTAACAAAATAAGAATAAAGCTGCACATCATATTCAAACTCTTAATATCAGTAGGACAGCTGTGCCGATTCTCAGGAGATCTTCATCTATTCCAATGAATAGAAATAAAATCATATTTGTCAAAAGAAATCATTTTCCTTTAGTGTCTGCTTGTGCACTCACAATACACAAATCACAAGGTGGTACTTTTGATAAAATTGTATATGAATACAATAAAACACATAATCAGCAGCTTCTATATGTTGCATTATCACGAGTTACCAGCATTAATGGATTGTTCATAATTTCAAAAAATTTTATCATGGAAGAAAACGGCCAGCAGGATTAATGAACTTAAAAACTGAATTCCAAAGACTTTCATCTTGTAAATTAATAACACAAGAAGAAAAATTGAGTGAGATAATAAGTTTGAACGACATTTCATTGTTTTCCTTTAACTGCCAAAGTTTACGAGCTCATTTGCCTGATCTGCAAGATAAAGTGCTACAACGTTGTACGTTTTTGTTATTTTCGGAAACTTGGATTAATAATGAAGAACGAATTGATATTCAGAACTATTACTGCGTTACTCAATACAAACGATCGGACTCAAGAGCAGGTGGTGTAGCTGTCTATCATTCATGTTCAGATACTCTTCATAATGCGACTCCTATGCAGTTTCTTGCGCCAACGATATTACTGGATATTCCTAATGAAATTACACAAGTAGGTGATATTACACACACAGAATCAAACATTAATTATAGTCGTCCTTTACATTTCTCCCAATAAAAACATGTCAAATATTATTAAATTTCTTCATCAGCAGTTACTTCATTTTTCTTATGAGGGTGCAAAGCTTTTAAACACTAATCACAACGAGATACCATTAATTCTTGCTGGAGATTTCAATGTCAATTTTCGTTCAGAAGAATCTCAACCATTAATTGATTTTTTAAATAATAAATTTAATTTAACAATGAATAATTCTCCATTTGAATCAACCACAAGATATGGCACGACTATTGATGCAGTTTTCTCCAGAAATGTACATAGTTTACAAAGCAAAATTTATGTCTCTCATTTTAGTTATCACAAACCTATTATATCATATATGAAATATGATAGCAATTAATCTATCGATGTTGTTTTAAACTGTGTTATTGATGTTATGTGATTATTAATAAATGATTTTTAAAATTCAAATATGATGTTTTTTTTATTTTTATCTTAATTGCCTACTCATACAATATTAAAAGTTTTACTTCAATCGCGTGTGATCCTTACGCGCACTCTTTTTTAAAATTTGTTTTTATTTATTCACCAATATATTTACAACTGTTCTACATAAACATTAAGTAAATCTTTTGGCAATTATATATAAAAAATAACATCGATATATAGAAAATAAAAATACACAGTTCCATTTTTCCTTTATAAGAAGTAATGTAATATGACACGAGTAATTACAAGCTAATTAAATCACTGAATATTATTTTTAAAATTTGTAGAAACCAAAAAGGGTTGCTCTTAATTTTCATAATATATCAATATTTACACACATTTTTTCTATCAGCAAATTTATTTGCAATATTTGAAAATAATTAGATTAAATGTTTTTTATAATTAAGACTTGTCATAATATACACAAATATAGAGAATTTATTAAAGTATCATACTTGCTGTAATAGTAAAAAAGTTTGGAAATTTTCTAAATATTTTCATTAAAAAAATTGTTAACATATAGGTAAATGGATGCAAATTACGTCCAATCAGAGGTAGTAAAAAATATTTTTTGTTTTTGTACCAGATTTGCATATAAATTATTTAAAAAAATTGATTAATTATTTTATGCTCATTTATATTAAAATAAATTATTCTAAGAAATAACTGATACATTTAAGCCCCTTAAACGAACACTAAGTGTATTTGCTTATTAAAAGCCAGTAAAATTTTACACGTTAAATGATGTTAATTAATTTATTAATTAAAATGACTATTTTAATTAAGTAACCATACTATTCATCAAAACAATTACAAATGGTTAAACTTTATATATTCTAAAATTGCAATACAATTTTTTTACATATACAAAATTTTAGGTATTATAAAAATCATCTAAATGTGAGTTTAAAACACAAATTTCTGTGTAAAATCAAAATTTACCTAAATAGATGTATTATTCTAATAGTTGTTGTTATTTTTCTTACATCATAAAGTGATTAATTTTCTTTGATATTTAATTAATGAAAGTGGGTTTTTATTAATTTATATTTATACTATTATATAATCAAGAATTTTATTTGGCACTAATTAAAATATTATATATATATATATATATATATATATATATATATATATATATAGCATATCTCTCTATCATTAGAAATTGGTTAGTTTTCGAAGCATTCAAACCGGTTGATCTGTGGTTTCTAAAACGTGGACAAAAAATTGTATCCACGCATACACATACACACATACACACACACATTCATTTTTTCTGAGGTATGCAAAAACCTTTCAGAAACCTTTGAAACGTAAAAAAACGCAAAACCTTTTAAATGGGATTTTTGGACGATATCAATAACTTATCCTAAATCTAATCTACCCATCTTTATCATTCAAAGACAAAATTTTCTTTTTATATACAATACAATTATTGATGGTATTATTTTTTACTCCGTTATCAGACTTTAGGTTTTATGGCAAGAAATGTCAGAATAGTAATTTTTTCCTCATATAGAATAATAAGAATAATTTTTGTTAGACAATTAAAATCTATATCCAAATAACTTTCTTTGTAAGTCATGTTCCAATCAAATATGATCACCACTGGAATCATCTACTGATTATCTTATATAAATTACCATATCCGTACAAAACTACAAAAAACATCTACTAAACCAATTACAATCATGTCAACGTCATATATCATTCAATCAACTTCCATTTCTCATATTTTCCCTAGAGATTTTCTTCTTGAATCCATTTTGCATATGATAATAATTTTTTATCTCCATATACCAGTTTTGACATTCGTCATGGCTCAAATGAAGGACAGTTGCATACAGAATGAGATTAAAAAATATAAAAATTGTAAGAATAACAATAATATAACAATACGATGCAACAGTGTATGAAAATGTAGAAAAAAAAAATAGAAAATGAACTTTATGAGTGATGTTGTTCACAAGGAAAAACTTGGAAAGCGGAACGATTGTGGATTTGATTAGATGGCACGCGATGAGAAGTAGATTTAATTAAATACATATCTCATATGTATAAATATAAATATTATTTATACGTTTTGACTCCAGATATGTGTCAACATTCAGCTAAAACTTCAAGAAAAATTTAATGGATACTGTGACAACAAAAAAAATCATGAATTCAAAATAATCAGTACCAACCAGGAAAATAACTTCAGATGTTTTTGTCAATTAGTCTTACAAAACAAAATTGTAGATAATAACGGAAAATAAAAATTAAATCTGATTGAAGAAATCATTCAAAAAAAGTTATACAAAATTTAAAAATGAATACAAATATATTTGAAAAATTATTTTCTTCGAGTATAAAATTGATAGAAGTACATGACCATTGCCACAAAATTATAGTATTTTTTATTTTAAACAAAAAATATATATATGACAATCTAGATAAATTAAGTAAGTCATAAAAATTAAAATAGAGTGTTTAAAATGGCAAAAAAAATATTAAAAAATAAAGTGAAATATTAAGATATAAATTAGATTTAAAAATGTTAATTAAATTTAAATAACTGCCAAATAGTTTTTTTGCATAGATTTATTTCCGATCAAAATAATATATTTTTTTAAGACAATATGCTCGGTGTAAATGTATTTAAAGAAATTATCTCTCATGAAATATCTCTAACTGTCAAAAAGTGAAGAAAGTCTGCGTTTATTGACACTAAAAAAATTTAAATAAACAAAACTAGGTTCCACATTTTCTTTCAAGACCAACACGTTTATATTTATATAAAATTTTATAATTATTTAAATTAAAAGTGTGTTTGCATATTTGTGTGTAAGCATATGTTCGGAGAACACTGTTTTGAAATATCTTGGATTTTTAGAATTATAAAAATAATAATTTTTAGTAAAATTTTCCAATATAACATACGTTACAGTCATTATAATCCAGAAGTATTTGATTTCCAAACAGAAAAATGGTAACTAAAACAATTATCAAAAATAAGTTAAAGAACATATTTGACATTTTTTTAAATAAGAAAAACTTTCTAAATTCTGTTAAGAAATGATGCCTTTAACGTTATTATGAAAAATGACTTAAATCAAACAGAAATAGATTTTTTATCTAATATATTTTTAATATCATATTAACAAACTTAATTTGCATTTTATTACTACTTAATATTGCTACTTAACTATAAGCCCTTAACTCAAAAACCAAAAAAAAATCGGAAATATTTATTTATAAGCTTCTTTTCAAAAGATTTAAAATTCTAACTAAGGTCTTGAATATTTATAAAATGCATAAATCAGATTTTAAGTCGAGTTAGTGCATTTTTAAAAAAATCTAACAAATTTTGATTGTACTATCATTATATTATTTTAACCCTTTCAACTCGCTAATTTTGATATTTATACGAATTTGGTGCAGGAGCGGCGGCATCCGAGTGGAAAGGGTTAAAATCTATCATTGTTATGTTTTTCTTTATACTTTGTTGCATCTATTGCAATTTTTTCCGATGTATGCATTATCCACATGTAAAATTCAACAAAATATTTTGTCATAAAGTTTAAATTGATAAGGACAAATTATTTATATAATAATGTACCAAGTATAGTTAAGAGATTAATTCAATCAAGTAAAAAAAATGCAGATTTATCTAGCTAGGACAGTGTACTATGATTTAAAAATATATTTTAAGTAGTAGTTTATAGTATGATATATAAATAATATATCAATAAAGTGCAGTTTGTTCTATAAAATAATTTATATCGTATTCAAAACATCGGAAGTTATTTAATTTCGACGAGAAAGTACGGATGTGTATTTTTCATGACATGAGAACTTCTTGTAATACACGACAGGAAAGGAAAAAACAAACAAATTACAAACTGCATTTCTGCATTTCTTGTTTTAATAATTGCATTTTGTGTAATTGGACATTTCTGGGTTGCATTTTTAGAAAAATTGAATACAAACTTTGTGAGACAAACCACAGAAAAATTAATAACTTGGTGAAAAAAATTCTAGACGAAACTAAAGTCTCCAAAAAAAATCAAGACCAAGGAAAAAACAAACAAATTGCAAACTGCATTTCTGCATTTCTTGTTTTAATAATTGCATTTTGTGTAATTAGACATTTCTAGAGTGCATATTTAAAAAAATGGAATACAAACTTTGAGGGACAAACCACAAAAAAATTAATAACTTGGAGAAAAAAAATCCCGACGAAACAAAATTCTCCAAAAAAATCAAGACCAAGGACAAAACAAACAAATTCAAACAGCATTTCTGCATTTCTTGTTTTAATAATTGCATTTTGTGTAATTGGACATTTCTGGGTTGCATCTTGAAAAAAAAATGAAATACAAAGTTTGAGAGACAAACCATAGGAAAATTAATAACTTGGTGAAATAAGTTCTAGGCGAAACAAAATTCTTCAAAAAAAATCAAGACCAAGGAAAAAAGAAACGAAATACATACTGCATTTCTGCATTTCTTGTTTTAATCATCATTTTGTGTAATTGGACATTTCTGGATTCTTTGGCATCTCTAGAAAATGGAATAATTACTTTAAGAGACAAACTACAGGAAAATTAATAACTTGGTGAAATCAATTCCAGGCGAAACAAAAGACCAAGGTAATTTCAAATCAGTTTCAAATGTTGAGCTCCAGTAATTAAAGTATATATTAAAATCAATCAATAATTTTGAATTTGAAGACAATTCAAATCCAGGAACTAAAAATTCAAGACAAAAATTCAAGTCAATTTTTATTTAGAGCAGCACCAGCATTTGCCTGAATTGTTTTTTATATATTGCATAATGTATGCTTCAAATACTAATTCCTAATTACTAATTGGTGGAATGTACCAATTAAAATCGTTACAAAATATGCAATTTTTTTTACAAATTACATATAAAAGTTGGATAAGAGTTTGGAATCATCGGCGCGTGCAAGTTGACAAAGGTAAAGGAGGAACAATCGTATAAAAACTGATGACAATGTCTGGAAATCGTCATTGTTGTTGGAAAAAATAAGAAAAAAATACTTGGAAAAGAAGTAGAACAGTTGAAATTGAATTTATGAAGAAATCTGTGAAATTGGAAAAAAGATATATATAAAAATACTTGAGTTCTTGAATACTAAAGTGACTCATATTGATGGATGTTATAAATACTGACATTTTTGCTAAAAGTATTTATGATAAATCCAGTTTTGCTAATTTTCTCGTGATAACTTGAAAAGTACTTAAAAATACACTGTGTTAATTCAAATATTAAAATTGAAATGAAATTTGATCTAATTTATCGAGACTTTGGAAGAAATCTCAAAAAATCCAACCCAATACCTTGAAAAATTTTCAACTTATTGTGGTGACTTGTTTTTAAACAAAAGTGTTAAGTGTTAAGAATAAATTTTATTTAAATACTGTTTAGCCGAATTTAATTTTATTTTATAAGACTACATCAATTTAAACTAACTACACCATAAATTATGAATAAATAATAATATTTATGTAGAAGAAAAAATAATAAAATTAGAAGAAAGTTTCATACAAAACCATTATAATTTTATCGAATTTTAGACATCATTAAATTATAATTTATTCAACTAAATTTAAACAATTTATTTTCTTACTAATTTTGTTACTAATGTATTATTTAATTTATTTCATGTGATTTTCTACTTCCTCCTGTGTCTATAAATTTAAAAGTGTGAATAAAATTTGTTTCAAAAATGTTGTTAAATAAGAGCTGGTTAAAAATTTTAGTGTTTTTAGTGTTTTTGACGAATTTAGTGTTGGGTGATACCGAAAAAATTGCAAGAAGTATCAGTGATAGAAAAGGTTACGATGATTATGGGTCCAAAGATAGATTTGGACCTTCTGGAGGTGGAAGTAACCAAGGTGAATAAATAGAAATAATATTTTAATACTCTTAATTTTTTCTTGGTATTATATAAAATCGTGAAATACGAGAGTTTTTGTTATTTTTTTCTATCAAGGAGCAGATTCCGAAATTTCAGATGATTATTTTACACTTATATATTTTATCAATTTTAGTTTAGTTATTTTGGTAAAATTTGAAACTGTCAAAAATTGTAGTATAGCTATGAATTTTAATATATATATATATATATATATATATATATATATATATATATATATATATATATATATATACACATATATAGGTACAAACTGCATAAAACCTACTTAATTTTATTTTATGTGATTTATTATAAATATATTTTATTAATTTTAGCTCAAATATCGTGATGAAATAATTATATAGGGTTTTCCTTAATATTATATTAAAATCAAAGTGCAGTAATGTCTTTATAGTATAATATTGTAATATAAACATTATATATGAATTTAATAGAAGATTTTTATTAAGTAAATTCATTCATACGAGATAAATGTTATTAGTAAACGCAAAAATAAAATTTTTGCTAACATATTTTTTAAATGCAAAACAAAACATTTATAGATAAGATAAAGATTGGAAAATCTGTTTACACACGCATACACATACATACATACTATTTCCAAATTTGGTCTCATTCGATTCAGAATGGCTTGAAACGTCGAGAAAACGATAAAATTAGCAAGTCGGATTTTTTCATGAAAAAAGCTCGTTTTTCAGAAAGATTAATATTAAAATAACTTAAACATATCTTTGTCTACAACATTATCAAAATTTAACCAGTTAATTGTAATTATCCTGGAACAGTGACAAATGTGTAAAAAAATATGTCCTGGAAAAGTGAAAAATTTGTGTTTTGACGAGTATACTCGTCATGGATAAAGTGACGATTGCTATTTATATTACAAATTTTGAAATAAATAAAATATGTTTTAAAATATTAAGATGATAGAATAAGTACATATAAGTGGCATTTTACAAATTGCATAAACTTGCAAACTTGCAGAAGAAATTATGCATTTAATTAGCAAGAATTAAGATTTCGAATATTTAGATTAAAAACGTCAACTGTTTTTTTTTGCTCCTCACCAAAACTAAACAATTCAACTCTAATTGCAATTGATATATTATAATTAGTACTTTCCACTCGCGAATTCCGGGATTTACATGAATTTTTCCGCCAAAGCGGCAGCATCCGAGTGGAAAGGGTTAAAAACAAACTTAAAATATATGTAATTTTGGAAATTCATTCTTGTGTTTCTGATTCTAATTAGTAAAATTTATTCTAACCATGACGTCAACTCACTTCACAGCAAAAATTTTCTCATTTTTACATTAATATTATAATGATTGATTTTAATCAGTTTTTAATTTAATACTTATGTAATATATGCTTATCAAAAAAATAAAATGTATTATGAAATTTTTAAAATTTGTAATATAAACCGATTTTTTTCATTCGATTTTCAGAGTTAATTGGTTAATAAACTTATATTCTAATAAATTAATAATTATTTTTAATTTAGTTTATAAGAACAAACCGACGAAATAAATGTGTATGTAAGTTTCACATATAAGTTCAATATTTTTTAAATAAACTAAATATAATGTTCAAACTAAAAAAAAATCGAAGTACTATTCACTCTTATTTTTGTCATATTCCGCAATTTGAAAAATAATTTGAGTAATATTTTTTAAAAAATAATTTTCTTGGTTCTAATTTTAGTAGTACGATAACAAAAAAAACTAACAAAGAAATTAACGTTTAAGACGAAGAAATTAACTAATCGAAATTATTTTCAGTCTGAAATTATCTAAATTTACTACAGAAATTTAAGAATAATTTTATCTTAATCTGGGTAAAATAAATGAGAAGGAAAATTATCTTTGAAGCTGTGCCTAATTTATACCCAGAAGTTGCATTTATTTATATCATAAGTTATTATATGAGTAGTCGAAGCAAATTATTTTCGTCTAAAAATATAGCGAGAAAACAATAATTTACACGAGTAGTTGAACCAAATTATTGTGATCTGAAAATGTACCTAGGAATCTAATAAAAAATTACATAATTTTTAATACTCAATGATTCACACAAGTAGTTGAACCAAATTATTTTGATCTAAAAATGTACCTAGGAATCTAATAAATAATTACATAATTTTAAATATTGAAAAATTTACACAAGTAGTTGACCCAAATTATTTTGATCTGAAAATGTACTTAGGAATTTAATAAAAAAAATCATAATTTTTAATACTCAATAATTTTCACAGGTAGTTGAACCAAATTATTTTGATTTAAAAATGTACCTAGAAATCTAATAAAAAAATTCATAATTTTTAAAATTCAATTATTTCCAGGACCCCGCCGACACGACCACAGTTATTACGACAACCGGGATAAAGGCTACGGTTCAGGTTACGGTTCGGATTACGGTTACGGTTCTACGGGCTACGGATATGACAAGTAAGTAAAAATCCTAACAAAAAAATATCCAATAAAATCATATTTAGTAATATTCAAAACAATTCAGGAAAACCAGAGAACCAAAGATAACAGACAATTTTCTTCTACTACTACATCAACCAGATCAATATCTCAATCTTGTCCATCAATTTTATACAAAAAAAATCAGAATTTACAATAAAACTAATTTTATCTATAAAACTGTATTTTCTAAGATAACAATATTTCCATAAATATATCTTCCATATTTTCTATTCTTATTATTTTTTTCCAAGGCAATATGCAATACGTACTACAAGCATCGTACGTAAAAACTTTAACAAAATATTCATTATCTAGGGAAAAAAATCCAGAAAAACCAGAGATCTAAAGATTTCCTACAAATCTAAGCTTAAATTTTATTTTGAATAACAGAGAAGTTTCTTCTACTTTTGCATCAACCAGATCAATACTTCATCACCACAAACAACTCCAAAATTTTATACAAAAATCTCAGAATTCACATTCAAACCAATTTTATTCATAAACCTCGATTTTCTAAGATAACAAATTTTCCATTATCATATCTCACATATTTTCTATTTTTATTATTATTTTTTCCCAAGACAATATGCATATGGTGAAGGAGGCTACGGATTTTCCGGAGGATATCCTCCCAGTGGCGGCGGACACGACTACGGTCGTCCAGATTGTTGTGGAGGATCTGATATAGGACATTATCCCAGTGGCGGCGGAGGACATCCTGGAGACCATTATCCTTCTGGTGGAGGTGGTCATTACGGCGGCGGTCATTACGGAGGATCCGATTATGATCATCATCTTATTAATGAACATAAGGTAAGGGAAGGAAGTAAGCTGGTAAACTTCATGTAATTAAAATTAGCATACATTCATTGACTGCTTCTATTTTTTTTAGTTTTTCTCTGGCGATATAATTTCATTGTTTGAACAGCTGTAATATCTTTCTTGCCTAAAAAATATTTTCCATTTCAATAACTTCCAAGTTTTATAGAGACTACGAATAATATAGAAATAACTTCTAATCAATTGACTCTACGCGTTAAAAAAATTCATAATAATTTCATAGATCAGAAATGTATAGCTTTTGTCCCAATGTTCCAATTCTTGCTTAAATATATCTCAAAACGTTTATTTAGCTAATAGCGCTAGTCCAAAACTAACATGAGGCAAGTTAACTCGCGAAAATTGGTGTTCCTCAAGGAACAACTCGCGGCCTGCTTTTGTTTGTACACAATAATCTACATATATATAAAAATAAGTCGTGTTTTCCTTCCTGTCGAAATAACTCCAGAACGTACGAACCGATTTCGACAATTTTGCATTCGTTGGAAAGGTCTCGGGCTCCGCAAGGTTTATAGCTAAGAAAATTGGTGGTGCATGGCATCGTGCCCTAATGCAAATTGCTGGAGTTTTACGCACAGTAATTAAAATTTCGAGTCATGACATTAGTGAGAATTATCAGAATTATGCATGGTTAAGTCAACGAGCAATTCTTGCCGCGAAGAACAATGATGTACACGCACTGAATTTCACCATTCAATCAAAAATTGCTGGCGATTTGGTGACATACCAATGATTCCGACTGGTCTTCCGTTCGCTTAGTGTTTGCGGGATAAATTTAAGATAGATCATTTAGAAAATCATTGTTTTTTACATGGGCAGTTATACGTTGCCCTTTCACGAGTTAGAAAACCATCCGCTTTGTTTGTGTTACCGTCAGACCAAAAAACAAAAAATGTGGTTTACCGAAGAGCACTTCAATGAAACGGATAAAGTGCGGATTCACTTTCATTTACTTAGAGAAGGTCAACTAAAAAACACTTCATTTTTGTAATCGAAATAAATTCATTACTGTTGTGTAATAAAATCATTTTTTTCCTATTCAAATATAAAACAAACAAAAAATTTTTTCATCTTTCTCACAAAACCATCTGGTGGCGAAACGGAGTTCGTCGGGTTTGCTAGTCTTATATATAAAAATGAATCGCAAAATGTGTTGGTAAGCGCATAACTCAACAACGTCTGGACCAATTTGGCCAATTTTTTTTTAAAATGTTCATTGAAGTCCAAGGATGGTTCTTACGGCGAGAAAAAATCGAATAATTGCCGGAAAAACCCTAAAAACAGCCCTTTTCTTATTCACATACAAACTACTTTATAACTAAAACGTAAAATCAATTTGAGCTTTATTGCTATTATATAAAGTTCATATTAAATTACAAGCACTCACTGTATACTCCTTCTGAACGATTATTCGGATTTTGATAAATCTTTCTGAAGTTTGTTAAGGAATTTTCTAAGACGTATGTGATTATAAAGTACTGTGATGTATGTGCAATATTGCAGAAATAAATGGAAAAAATTGCAAAGAACGACATGTCATTTAGTTTCTAACTAAAACTTAGAATCAATTTGAGCTTTATTGCTATTATATAAAAAGTTCATATTAAATTACAAGCACTCACTGTATACTCCTTCTAAACAATTATGCGGATTCTGATAAATCTTTCTGAGGGTAGTTAAGGAAATTTTCTAGGATGTATGTGATTATAAAGTACTGGGATGTAGAATAAATCTTTGTGTTTATATTTTATTTGCTGATAATACTTTTTTAACCAATTCAAGAAACAAATATTACATAATCATGATCTCTTCATCAAGTGAAATATTTTTTATATCTATTACATTTTTTTCTAGAAAGCTGTTATCAAAGGAGCCCTCCTGCCCTTAGCAGGAGTCGCCCTCTTAGGTGTGGCAGCAGCTTTAGCAGCAAACCCAGTGCTTCTACAACTAGGAGTCGTCTCTGCAGGAAAGAAACGCAAACGGAGAAGTTTGAGAAATTTGCAAAAACGTTCTGTGTATCCATATAAATTGAGGAGTAAGCGAGTTTTGACTGATCCTTATAGAGGATATGAAACATGATTAGAAATTTGAAAGAATTTTAGATAATAAGTTATGAGAATAGTTTTCAATTATAAGTTGTAATTATGTTAAAATTAAAGACCTAAGATTTATAAACATAACATATATAACATTTATTCATTTCTGTAACAATCATAACATTTAATTTTTATTCATTCATAAAATATTTGTAAAGATGTTTATGAACAAATTAGATGAATCCAAATATGGACTTATGGAATATATGTCCTTTTCTCAAATTATCAAAATAAATATGTTCGAAATTTATATAAAAAAATTCTATGCCAATGCAAAGTTGCCACATTAAATTAAGCATTGTTTGAAATTAGTTAAGATAAATCAGTTGCAAATTTTCATCGTTAGTTCTACCAAAGAAAATTGAATTTTCTTAAAACATATATGTAGGAGCATATATGTAGGAATTCAAAAAATATATGTAGGAGACTACGATTTCTGCAGTGTTAACGCGTTGTTGCCACATTTCTCGAAATATTGCTGACAACATTTCTTTTCTTCAGAATGAGGGTGATCGTTGTCGTTGTCTTTTTCCCCCCAGCTCTCCGTCTAACGAGACAAATATTAAAAAGAGCATTATTGTCGTCGAGAGTTCATAATAAATGATGGTGTACAAATACAACAATGAGAGGCAATCAAATAAAACCGGAAGCTGGTAATTCTTAATAAGATTAACATTTGTATCATTTGTATATACTGTGGTGACATGTTATAATACATCCTATATGAGAGTACAATAATAATAACTCGCGTGTTACATTTATTATTTGACATGGAGCTAATGTGTATGGAACGAGTTGGAATTTGAAGATCAGAACTTGAGGAGTTCTAGGACAAAGATACCTGCAACCCTCAATTTTCACCCTCCCTTTGAATATCACATTGAACATCTGATGTCTACTTTGAAAAACTCCTATTTAAATTCATCATGGATTTTTCATCCCTAGCACTTGACAATTTAAACGGAGTGGCTTATCCATAGATGGCAACCCAAAAAATTGTCTTAATTCTATGTGATAAATTTATTTTTAAAATTACTGCAAAACTAATGGATTTTTCATTAATGCAGGAATGTAAAGTAAGGGCTTAGGAACATTTGCAATTTATATTACCAAAGTTTATAAGGGACATTGATTTATTATATCGATGTTACTGCTGCTTGACATCAAGCTGTCCGTGACAGGTATCTAACATGGAACCTCTTATTTAAAGCGTGTGTGTGTCTTACTTGAAATATGTTTTTAACTAATAATTAATAATTTAAATGAATATTTATAAATTAACAAACTCTGTCGAAATAATTATGTCTCTCTTTTACGTAGAGTTATTTTTGAAAAGTTGCACTCCATTTTTGAAAAAAATCCAGTATAGAAAATGGACAAAAATATAAAATTGTTGTTTTTGCAAAATAGTTGCTTCAAAACTGATTTAAATTGTCATTTTTTTTAAATAATAATTTTGTATTGTTCAATTTTTATTATTCGTTTGCTTAAATGGGGAATAATTTCAGTTTAATTTAAATTTGTAATTTTTTCCAGCATAAATAAAAAAATTAAACTGTTATTTTTAAAAATGTTTGTAAAAAAGTGATAAATATACCTAATTTACAAAAGACCAGTTTAAACTGCATTTTTATGTAAGTTTTTTATGAAATTATTATGAATTATTATATTGTTTAGCAATATTAATTTTTTAAATATTTGTTTCGATAAATAGGGGGACTATCTATCTTGATTCTAAGCTTCATTTTAAGATATATTTTTTTTAACATTTAGATATATTAATAATAATTATGGGTCAACCTATTTACAAAATTGAATTTAAGTATATTGCAATAAATAGTAATTTTTATATGAAAACTTACTGAGTAAGTTCTGATAAATGTCTTATTTATTCAATAAGTAAATATATATATATATATTAGACATTTTTCCCATAAATTTCTGCACTGAAATTATAATAATAATGTATAAACTTCATCAATTTTTCCAACAAAAGTAATTTCTTGAAAAAAAACAAAAAAAAATTACGCAATTATAATTTACCGAATCAATTTTAATAAATGTTTTATTTATTCAATAATTTTAAAGATATTTTAGACATTTTTCCCATGCACAAACTTTATTAATTTGAATAAATTGCAGTGACAAAATTATAATAATAATATATAAACTCGTATATTTAAAACGTCTTTATCAACTTTTCTAATGAAAATAATCTTTTAGAAGAAAAAACAAATTGATGTTTTCTTGAGGGCAATAATATGTCTAGAATAAATTTTACCCAGTTATAATTTATCGAATTCATTTTAATAAATGTCTTATTCATTCAATAATTTTAAAAATATTTTAAACATTTTTCCCATGCACAGACTTTATTAATTTAAATAAATTGCAGTGACGAAGTTATAATAATAATATATGAACTTGTAACATTTTAAGACGTCTTTAACAACTTTTCTAACAAAAATAATTTTTTGAACAAAAACAAAATGTTGTTTTTTGAATGTCAATAATACAACTAAAATAAATATGAATAATTATATTTATATTTCAAAAATGTTATAATAATGTAAGTTAAATTTTACCAAATTTTATCTAGAATTCTAAGATTCCTAATTAATAATAAAAAATATATTATTCAGAATCTGACGTGCTAATTTAATTAGGCGAATCGTCAATTTTGAACTAATAATTTAGTCATATAATTATGAAAAATAATAAAAAAAAATAGTAAACTATAATTCCAATCTAAATTTTACTCAGTTTCCCAAATGTTTGTCATTTTCGTTCTCAAGCACATATATAATAATTCACATAAAAATTCACAAATAAATATAAATAATAAAAAAAATTGCAAAAAATGTATAAGATAAATATGCAGGTAAATATGCAATTTTATTAATATTATGAACATTTTAAAGCAGTTTAATTTGCATTACAAAATTAAACGTAGAGTTCTGGCTTTAGGTATAATTTTAAGTAGTGATCTACAATTATTATTATTAAAAATTCCATATAGTTTGGTCAAAAAAAAAATAATGGATAAAAAAACTTTTGTAAGGTCACTATAATTAAATTAGAAATATACTATACTTAATGTCTCAGCTTTCAAAAAAAAATAAAAACGATTACAATAATTTACCCTACGGAAAGTTTAAAAAAAAAAGAAAAACTCAGCTCTCAGAAACTTAAATTATATTAAAAGTTGCTCCAATTTTACTCATTCCCCAGCTCTCCCTCTATTATACTCTTCGGCCACAGTTATTTAAAAAATAAACTAAAACTGCTATATTAAATTTAATCTGGATTTTACTCATTTTCCCAGCTCTCCGTCTATTACCCTTCTCGAACACAATTATAAATGAATTTCTCGTCTGATGGGAACGAGTTGATGTTAATATTATATTAGTTAAACGTCTATTGTTCTGTGCAAAGCATTATATATTATTTTTGAAGTAAAACTTCTTTAGGCGCGATATGGGTGTAAAAATTTCTTTAGGCTACACGGGTGTAAATCCGTACAAATGCAACGAAAATGCCAACGTGTAGTTGAACACTACGACGCCGTAAGCGCTGATGTCGCGAGTATCCACTCATATCGCGTCATGTCATGCGTAAGTCGAGCGCTAAACCCTATATGAACTTGCATTAATTGAATCATGTTTTTTATGTTATGTCCTCATGGAATAAGACTTTTCTTAGAGAATAAATGTGTCATGGAATATAATAAATTTATACTGAATCTCGTTGAAGACAAAATAATATCTACTGCCACGGATATTTATGTAGGTTGCCATGCGACAGATCAACAATCATACATTCGTCAGCAGTTTCACAAAAAATCGGTTATTGATACCGCGGGTTTGCCGTATGAAATAATTTTAGTTCTGAATAAATTTTACATTATAACAACTAATATTGATGTAAGTGATGGCTTAGCTAATGGTTGTGTAGGAAAATTAGTGTACATAGAACGTGGCGATAATGATGAACTTCTACGTTTATGGTTTGAATTTCCTGGTAAGATAGGTAACAAAATAAGAAGAAAGCTGCACATCATATTCAAACTCCTAATATTAGTAGGACAGCTGTGCCGATTCTCAGGAGATCTTCATCTATTCCAATGAATAGAAATAAAATCATATTTGTCAAAAGAAATCATTTTCCTTTAGTGTCTGCTTGTGCACTCACAATACACAAATCACAAGGTGGTACTTTTGATAAAATTGTATATGAATACAATAAAACATATAATCAGCAGCTCTATATGTTGCATTATCACGAGTTACCAGCATTAATGGATTGTTCATCATTTCAAAAAATTTTATCATGGAAGAAAACGGCCAGCAGGATTAATGAACTTAAAAACTGAATTCCAAAGACTTTCAACTTGTAGATTAATAACACAAGAAGAAAAATTGAGTGAGATAATAAGTTTGAACGACATTTCATTGTTTTCCTTTAACTGCCAAAGTTTACGAGCTCATTTGCCTGATCTGCAAGATAAAGTGCTACAACGTTGTACGTTTTTGTTATTTTCGGAAACTTGGATTAATAATGAAGAACGAATTAATATTCAGAACTATTACTGCGTTACTCAATACAAACGATCGGACTCAAGAGCAGGTGGTGTAGCTGTCTATCATTCATGTTCAGATACTCTTCATAATGCGACTCCTATGCAGTTTCTTGCGCCAACGATATTACTGGATATTTCTAATGAAATTACACAAGTAGGTGATATTACACACACAGAATCAAGCATTGATTATAGTCGTCCTTTACATTTCTCCCAATAAAAACATATCAAATATTATTAAATTTCTTCATCAGCAGTTACTTCATTTTTCTTATGAGGGTGCAAAACTTTTAAACACTAATCACAACGAGATACCATTAATTCTTGCTGGAGATTTCAATGTCAATTTTCGTTCAGAAGAATCTCAACCATTAATTGATTTTTTAAATAATAAATTTAATTTAACAATGAATAATTCTCCATTTGAATCAACCACAAGATATGGCACGACTATTGATGCAGTTTTCTACAGAAATGTACATAGTTTACAAAGCAAAATTTATGTCTCTCATTTTAGTTATCACAAACCTATTATATCATATATGAAATATGATAGCAATTAATCTATCGATGTTGTTTTAAACTGTGTTATTGATGTTATGTGATTATTAATAAATGATTTTTAAAATTTAAATATGATGTTTTTTTTATTTTTATCTTAATTGCCTACTCATACAATATTAAAAGTTTTACTTCAATCGCGTGTGATCCTTACGCGCACTCTTTTTTTATTCTTATTATTAATATAATACTATATGAAAAGAAACCTCTCCTATACATGATGGGATTATACTTTACCATTGTTTATATAAATTAATAATAATAATGTATTAAAATTAGTAATTCTTGTATTGTCCTATGTAGGTTTGAGCGCAGTTCTAACAAGTTGTTAAAGGAAATTTATGAACAATGCGATTTTTTTATGGATAATTGTACTTGATTACAAATGTAGATTTTTAAATGTTTAAGAAATTGTCCTAATGTCTCTAGAAAAATAGTATTTAACAATTAAGATAAAATTTGTTAATAAAATATTGTTTTTTATATCCAATTACTAGACTCTTATAACAACCCTTAGTTTTCTAAGAAATAAGAAGCTCCCCACAGAATAAATATTTTTCATTCATTTTATTTATAAACTTTTAAAATTCCGAAAGCTTTCTACTGTCTTCAATTATTTATTTAATTTCTAAATTATTTTATTATATACAAAATAAATTTTTAAAATGCATTTGCTTTGAATTGCATATGCAATATCATATCCAATCAGTTTAAAAATATCGTATCATTTTTTAAACATTTCAACGTACTACAATTTTAATTATTGCAAAATATAAACAATATGCGAATGGTATTTTGCACCTACATATATATATATATATATATATATATATATATATATATATATATATAGGTTTCTTATTAAGAATTTCATTCAATCCTAAGTCTGTTTATAATTTGAAATTGTTTAAATTATTCTCAGGATGTTTGTGCTAATTAGAAATGAGCAAGTTTAACTTTGGTCATTGCCAAGACAGAGACAAATCTAAAAATAATTATAAATTGAAATCAAACTTTATGTTTTATATTAACCCTTTCCACTCGCGAATTCCAAGATTTATATGAATTTTTCGAGGCATCCGAGTAGAAAGGACTAAAATCATTATGAATTCTTACATTGGTCACACATTATAATGTATTTACTAGGGTTTATACAAAATGCGACATTTCAGAAAACCGGTTGTCGAATTTTAATTTTACTAAAAAAACGGTTTTAACCGGTTTTCGAATTTTATATAAAAAATAAATTTTTGCTCGAACATTCAGTAATTTATCCGCAAATTTGGTGTAATTTAGAGCCGTATTTAACTGAGTTTATTCATTGTTCAATTTTATAGATAGTAAACAAAATTATTTTAGTTGTAATTAGTAGAACTAAAAAATAATTGTTTATCTTGATGAAATACATTTGAAAAAAATGATTCGAATTCATGCATCACTTTCGCATATAAGAATGAAAATATTTTTATGGTAGTAAAAGGAAATCTTTTGAATAACAGACGTGTCCTTTGACTCACAAAATTTCCTGAAATAGAAAATACTCTCATACTTGCAACCAACTTATGCTTAATTATATTTAAAGCCTGATATAATAATTCCAAGTTTTTCGTTCTTTAATTCAGCCACAAGCTGTGAGTAGAGGAAGTTTCCTCAAGAAGAAGTCACAATGATTTAAATTAAAATATACTCTGGTATAAAAATCTTAATTCATATATACAAAACCTTTCTGGGAACCATTGCAGACTGATAAGATATCAAATGCTATCGAACCGATATGATTTCAAGAATCAAAACGCTTTCATCTATCTTTATTTGGATGTAATTGTCATTTTCCAATTCTACAGTGAAAACCGACTTTTTTCGCTAAAAAATCGGTTCTTGAATTTTATAATTTTTGCCAAAAACCGGTTTTTATAAACCGACAAACCCTAGTAGTGCGTAAAAGATGTTTCAAGTTTAAAAGTTGGTCCTTTTATAGTCAAATTTCTTGTTTTATATTAGGAATTCGGCATGGAGGATAGATTGAAGTGTTCAAGATTATTGTTTATGAATGACAAAGTAATTAGCAAAAATATTCAGGGAACAGTGAGAATGATAAATTGTCGAAAAAGATTCCTACATGAGGACAAGGAACTGAGGGAAAAAATTATTCTTAATGCTCTTTTCTGTATTTTGAAGATATCCTTTAAAGATTATGAGAATCCCCAGAATTCTATTCCATACGCGAGATGCGAATAGCAATTAGAATAATAAATTGAACGAAGACAATTTAAACTAACTTTTGATTTTACAATCCTCAACATGAAACAAGTTTTTGTTAACTTAGGTACAAGTATTGAATGAATATGAATGTCCCGGTTCACGTTTTTTTGTAATTGGATGCCTAGAAATTTAGAGACTGAGGAAAATTCAAATTGAATGCTATTGATAGTTGGAAAATTGATTTCATGACTTATTCTATTTACTGTTCAAAAAAACAATTTGAGTTTTGTCGTTATTGAGCAGAAGATTATTAGAATTGAACCAATTCGAAATTGAATTCATAACTAAATTTAATTTAGTATTTACTTCTTCTAAAGAATTGTCTTTTACAATCATACTAGTTGCTGTTCAGATTAGAATAATAAACAACTTTACTTAATTAACTTGATCTGATTAAAACAAAACAGCTAATGTTAATTAAACAAAACTCAACTAATGTTAATAAGATCAGCAAAATTCACCTTTCTCTCAAGCCTTTTACCAAACCCTCCTCTTCCATGTGTGTTCTATATTAATATTTCCCGGATTTCAATATTTTTTTGCCGTTTTTAACTTCCCGTAGGGTAAGTTATTGTAATGGGCCGAAAATCTGAATTGAAAATTTTTACATTTCTCGACGTTTTGAAGGTTTCTGAACGTTTTGGCATACCTCAGAAAAAATGGATGTGTGTGTGTGTGTGTGTGTGTGTATGTATGTATGGATACAAATTTTCGTCCACGTTTTCGGGCGTACGGATCAACCGATTTGAATGGTTTAAAAAACATTCGATTCCTATTAATAAGGAGAAGAGCTGATTAGTTTTTGGCAAAGACAGGTCCAGCAGTTACGGAGATAAGGAGCAAAGAGTGCAGAAAATAGAAATCGAGTTTTTGAGAGAACGGAGCATCCGATTTAGATGATCTAAAAAACATTCCATTAGTAATGATTGGGAGAAAGGGTTACTAGTTTTTCGCAAAGGCAGGCCCAGCCATTTCGAAGATACAGAGCTAAATGTACAAAAAATGGCAGTTTTTGAGAGAACTGAGCGTCCGATTCAATTGATTCAAAAAACTTTCTGCTTGTCCTAACAAAATAATTGATTTTGGAAAAAAAAATTTGTACCATTTTTTTTTTTTTTTTTTTTTAATTTTTTGTATGTCGAAAATAATTCAGATTTTATTTTTAATTCTGACTATAGTTCTAATATACTTTAAACAAATAATTTCAACTCTGCAATTCAGTTTATATAATTCTTATAAATATTAGACAATAATACAATATTTATAATAATCTATTTGAAAACATTCAATATTCCTCGAACGTTTCGTTACGGTACGGGAAGTTCTAGCAATTTGCCTTAAGGCACGATGCCACCCACCCCACTAGTTATTTTATTTCGCTCGAACGAGAAACGAGAAACGTGTTTGCCTTGAACTAAAACGAGGACTAACGACTACTGACCTTCTCCTGATGATGGTATTAGTAGTGGTATACTGGTATACTGGTACTGGTAAGAAGAAGAGTGGGTACTATTATTATCGTACTGGCAACGTATAAGGAATTCATTCAAGAAACCAGAACGAGATCGAGGAATTTTAGAAGTTAATAATAACATGTATTCGAAAATAATTAAACATTGAAATCTATCTAATATGCTATCTAATATCGCAAAAAATTGAAAAAAAATACCAGTAGTCAATGAATGTATGTCAATTTTAATTACATGAAGTTCTTCGACCACAATTATTACATGATGTACTGAAGTTGCAAAATCAATATTTGTTTAGGCGTTGTTTAACATAATCCACTGTGCGAACGAATATTATAGAATTTATTAATCAGCAATTACTTCATTTCTCTAATGTAGGTTCATTTCTAAATGCTAATTATAATGACAAACCGATCATGTCATATTTGAAGTATGACTTTAATTACATTACTGTTTTTAAATATTATACATATTTTCAATGCTATTATAAATATATAATTTAAAATTCATCATTATATAAATGTGTATAATGCTTGACACTAATAAATGTGTGCATCGCGAGTGTTACCATATCACTAATAAACATTATTCAAAATTGTTACATGATGTATTTATTTTTACTTAAATGCCATCCTGTACAGTAGCAAATAAGTTTTGCTTCAATCGCGTGTGAACCTTACGAGCACTCTTTTTTTCAAATATATTATTCTAAGTACTGTAACTTTTATTATTTATATTTTTTTGATGTTGAATTCTGGCACACCTTGAGTATAGCATGAATTAAGTGGTGTATGGCATCGTGCCTTAAGGCAAATTGCTAGAACTTCCCATACTGTAATGAAATATTCAAAGGCCATTAAATGTTTTCACTATATTATTCTAGGTATTGTAACTTTTATTATTTATATATTTTTTATGTTGAACTCTGGGATACCTTGAATATAATACAAATTAAGTAAACTAGTGGTGTATGGCTACGTGCCTTAAGGCAAATTGCTGGAACTTCCCGTACCGTAATGAAATATTCAAAGGATATTAAATGTTTTCAAATATATTATTCTAAGTACTGTATCTTTTATTATTTTTATATTTTTTGATGTTGAATTCTGGGACACCTTGAGTATAATATGAATTAAGTTTACTAGTGGCGTATGGCTACGTGCTTTAAGGTAAATTGCTGGAACTTCCTGCACCGTAACGAAATATTTGAGACACAAAATAGTTAATAGTTTAAATATTGAAAAAATAATTAGATTTTATTTTGAATTTTGAAATAAAAAGAAAATATATTTTGTTTTTTCAAAAAACTATTCATTTGTTCGCACTGTGAACACAACCAATTTTTTTTTATTTAAATGATCCTTTCTCTTAATAACAGCTAATTTTTGCACCTTTAGCTCCTTATCTCCAAAACTACTAGATCTGCGTTTGCCAAAAACTAATCAGCACGTCTCCTCAGCAATAGGAATCGAATGTTTTTGGAATCAAATTGGTTTATCCGTGCTCTCGAAAATATAGACCAATTTGAATCCACACATATACACACACATCCATTTTTTCTAAGGTATACCAAAATGTTCAGAAACCTTTGAAACGTAAAGATAAGCAAAAATTTTCATTTTCGATTTTTGGTGTATTACTATAACTGACTCTATGGGAAGTTAAAGAAATAATTATTGGTTAGATATTTTATTAAAAGATATTAGACAATCAGAATTTAATACTACTATAGAATATGTAAATAAGTGTAAGATATTTCTATGTTTCATAAAAAATGTATTAAATATTATGATTTCAAAACTATTTAAAATTGTCATGACATGAATAATTGTTTTGTATTAACATGTAGGTTTTTACCATTATATTTTATGATTTCGCCATAAATAAAATAATTAGTTCACAAGTGATTTGAACGACTTGTTCACCTTCAAAATCTAGTTGTAAAAAATTCTTACATTTTTCATACACACATCAATAAATCACTGACAATGAGTAAATTGCGTGGAACGATGTAAATTATAATTTGGAATAATTTTATTATTAATTCAACACATTTCTGTTTATTATTGTTTTTATATATAAAATATAAATTTGTATTTTAGTGCTCTTATAATAATTTTAATATAATTAATAATATAACTAATATTTTTTAAATATTTTAGTAATAAATATTACAATGCAATAAAAAGTTGAATTAGAGTTCGTCCAAGATCGAAGTATTTAAAATTAATTAAAAATTAGTTATTTTTATCAGATAATTAGAAATAACGAACGAAATATAACGAGCCTTACATTTATAACAATGTTTCATGTAACATCTGATTTATGAAAATTGGTATCAAGTAAATGCATAATATTTGTATTAAACGATTTAATTTTTTTTTAATTATTTGAAATATATAATTTGCAAGATTTTATCAGTGTATATTATTAATTTATATTATTTAAGTATTTTTATATATTTCTAATTATTAAAATAAAATGTAGATAATAAAAAGCCGATGAATTTATTTGCAAAAAAATCTACTTTGAGAGATCCAAAAAAATAGACTAAAATTATTAGGTTTAGAGCAATGAATGCAATTATATTTACAAATTTCATGTAATTTAGGACAATGAGATATGTATAACTATAATTAACCAAATTTTATATTATTTCTTGGTCTTTTCCAAAATTTGAGTCATCAACCTAGATGACTGTGCGTTATTCAAATATATATTATTTCTATATAATAAATATATATGCAACGTCATAGATTTGTATTTGTAATATTTATTTCCAAACCGCAAATTTCATATTCATTTTATTTACAATTCTATATATGTATAAAACATTTAAAACGGTTCATTAACTTTCTCCTAACACTTATTTGGACAACCCACACAAAAAAAAAATCATGTGGGAAGAACAGAATTGTAAACGTATTTTTTATTTAATATCAAAATAAATATATATATATATATATATATATCCTTATATATACAAATGGAGCTTGGTATTACATTAGGTGTGCTAAGGCTCTAAAACGTCTGAACCGATTTGGCCACTTTTAGTCTTGAAGTATTTGTGTTAACCCAGAGGTTGTAAGAAACGTGAGAAACTATTAAAAAAAGCCGCGTCTAATATATAAAAACGTTAAAAATCAAAATATGCAAAATCAATTTAAATAAAATTTGTTCCAAATTAGGCTGGCACTTACAGTGCCTTTTTGTATGCCCAAAAAGCGATTATATGATGCATTTACACATTAACATATAAAGATTTTCTAAAAATATTTTTTATGGATAAACAACGTTTGCCGGACTAGCTGATATATATATATATATATATATATATATAAATTCTATTAATTCATTTTTCTAAACATTAAATATATTACAGGTGAAGCATGAATTTAACCTTTAGGTAATAATAAATTATTGGATTTTATGCAAATTGTGCAATGAATCGGCCACTTGTTTAACAGTTATAAATTAGCAGTAATTTGATTCAGTAAAAAATCCATAAAAACCGGTTTCACAAGAAGATTTCATAATATAAATAACACTTTCGTTTGTTTTTGATAGAATACAAAATTAGTAGACAAATCTTTGTTGATTTATAAGACAAACTAGATGTACCCGGTCATGAACTAAAAATTTGAACGAAAATGCATAATCATCTAGAATCTAGTTTTACAATAGTTACATCTAGAATACTAGTTTTCTTGTTTTCCTGTCTATATGGCTATCTGTCTAAATAAGAAACCCTAGTTGCACAAATAGCAATGTAATTTATATTCATAGGATTTTTATAAGTATATATATATATATATATTAGGGTGGTCCTTGAAATGGTCATTTTCGAATTTTCTTGCTCCCAGGGGCTCAAGTGGTTCCAAATTGATAAAAAACAATTCTCTGAAAGTTTTAGCTCTTAATATTAACGTTTAGATAGTGCGCAATTCAATCAAAGTTTTGTATGGAAATAGCATGAAATAATTTTCAAAAATTTTAAAAATGTTTTTAGATGTAATTTAGCGAACAAATGAATGAATAAAACTCATTCATTTGTCGCTAAGTTATACCTAAAACATTTTTTTTAAATTTTCAAAATTTTTTCCATGCTCTTTCCATACGAAGTTTGATTGAATTGCGCTCTATCTAAACGTTAATATTAAGAGCTAAAACTTTCAGAGAATTGTTTTTTATCAATTTGGAACCATTTGAGCCCCTGGGAGCAAGGAAATTCGAAAATGACCATTTTAAGGACCACCCTAATATATATATATGTATATATATATATATATATTATCCAGGTTGTGTATAAAAATAAAAGTGTGACTAACCTGTCTCAAGTCATTAGCCTGAGTCGACTCGATGTTCCTATTGAACGCTCTGTGGCTTCGTTTAATAATCCAATTAGCATACGACTTTATTATTTGTAAATAACGTAAAAACGTGTTTTTTTTTGTCACAGATGAACACTCAATACACTCAACACTAGTAAATTTTTAACAAAATCACTCTTTGTTTACACTCTTTTGAAAATTGTAACACTGGAAAAAATGAGAAAAACTTTTCAAAGATGTTTCATGGACACAACGTAAACAAAAGGAAAAATGTATAAAACAACAAAGTAAAATTTCGACCATAATTTTTGTGGAAGAGTAGCAATTATAAAATATTTCTATTACATAATCTGCAACTTTTTTCTTAAATTTCGTTCTAAAAATATTCTGTTTCATTTTTCATTTTTGCTTAGTATTTTTTTAAATTATTTTTCATTATTAACCAGAAGGATTGTACTTTGAATAATAAAAAAAGAGAAAAATTCAGATGTGTTCATAGTTATTTGGGAAGCCCTAATATGAAAGATTATAAACCAAAACGTTTATTTTATCGGAATATTTTCATTAATTTAATGAAGAGGGTATTTTGAATAGTTTTGTAGAAATTTTTGGTTTATATAAACAATTTAAAGCTCAATTTAATAAGAATATAATAGTTTAAAATATTTTAACAGCGTTTTGTACTTTAGTAAGTAACTGCAATTCAACTGAAAATTGTTTACCAAAAAGCCACCAATTTTGTTTTTAACATTTCCGCATAAATTTATATACTTGGTATAAAATAAAATATTTTCGCAGCTCCTTCATTACTAAATATGAGTTTTAGTTAATGCTAATTAAACTGATATTAAATTTCATTAATATAGAATTTTTTTTTATAAATGCCAACATTTATTTGCCTAAATTCTCGTTTCCTAATGACTTGTTAGGAATAATAACAGAAATACTCCAAATTTTATTGATTTTTAAACCTCTTCCCATAGGGCTATAATATTTTAATATTAATTCACAAACCGCCATGGTGCAAATGTTAGTTAGCCATAGAAAATTTTTTTCAAAATTATTATTACAAAATATGGTTTTGAGTTAGCAGTGTGAAAATTTAGGGTTGCAAGTGTTTCTGAAATACACAAGATAAAAAATTTAATTGAAAAAAATTAAGCCTAAAATTAAGAAAAACGTGTTGGTTTTCGACAACTCTTGATAAAAATATATTATTTTGGAGCAAAATTTAATTTTCCAAAAAATCAAGACAATCAGAATGAAAATTTATTGAAAAATTTTAATTGACTGAACAAGGGATGAAAATTTTTCGATTACTCTTATCGATTAGTACAAAATAGAGGTTTGTTTCAGAAGGGTGGTAAATTCAGGGCTCCATGTGTCTTATTTAAAAATTATAAAAAAAATAAAAACGAACAAATAAATCTTGAGTAATTAATAACCCTCACTACTTAGAGTAATGAAAAATAGATATATGATTCTCAATCATAGATTATAAAACTTCATAAAAATTTAACAACATGACACAAAAACTTTATATCTATCTTTATTTTATTATTATATTGCCAGGTGGAATAGTTAAAATTTGATTTGAGATTTCTGCGACAACAATTTAAAACAAAGACTTATTTAACATCTCAGAAATATTTTACACAAATTCCAAACGACTATAAACATTTATAGTATTATCTAAGAAATTATAATAAACAATATTGTATTTATTATTTCAGAGAACTAACGTATAACTAAAATATCATGTACGGTCGTATAAAGTTATCAAAAATCCACGTGCGTGGTAAGAATTTGTAAAATAAACACATTGATGATAATTTGTAAATATTTCAGCAATCACAAACACAATATGATAATAATATTAATAGTAGAATTAACACTTTCATATAAATTCTTCAAGAGAACTACACACAGTATTTGATACTTACATAAGTACCAAAAATTTATTTACAACACTGATACCTGTCCCAGGTATTTCGCACACTTAGGCACTTGTAAATACAACTATATTGATCACAGTTGTTTAAATTTATTTTTGTTAATTTATAAACATCTATTATTTTATTTGCATTCTATATATTAATTGTTTTATCAATATTTCAGGTAAAATTCCACGTGGGTTTCACCTCCGAGCAGTGCGCATGCTTGAAGCGAACTGAAGAGTAAAAACTAAAAACCGAGTCGAAGAATTTGTTCGGGTTTGATGACGGAGCTGGGCGGATATAGACGAGATATTGTTATGAAAATATTAGTATGTGGATAGTAAAACCCGGTTAAAACGATTTTTACGCGTCTTAAGCGATAAAGCGTTTAAAGGGAAACTGGGAAAGTAATGTGTCTACTCTACGGAGTTGGGCGGATATAAACGATATATTGTTGTCGGTTATTTGTTAAAATTTTATGCTCTTTACGGATCGGAGACATGGAGTCTAAGGTAACCCAAAAACTACTTTGATGATTCAATATATGACGTAAGACCCATTGGCTCAAAGAGGTAAAAATTTGGAAGATTACTGAAAATTGGTGTAGAGGAGAAAGGCACTATTGTTGAATAAAAGTAAAACGGAATTTTGCTCTTGTTTTTTTTTTCATTTATTAAATACAATAAAAATAATTAATGCTGAAAAGAAATGTATATTAACAAACTCACAAAACATCCAGCAGCGTGTCTACTAGGTTGATGTCAAGATGGAGTGATATTTGTATTCAAAAATTTCAATATATTTCCAACTGAAAATAGTCCTTATCCGCCATCAATGCAATATTTCAATTAAAATAATAGTTCAGTATTAAAAATTTGCCTTAAGGCAAGTAGCAAAAACTTCCCGATAGATGTAATAACTCACTCAATCATTTTTAACTTTTTTGCTAATTAAAAAGAAACAACTTGGCTGATCGTCGTGCAGCTGCCGAACGAAAGTTCTTATCGAGTTATATCGAATGGCTGTTAAATTTTTGAAATCGGTTCAGCCGGTTCTTCAAAAAAAGTCGATTTATATATCAATCTATTAGCTATTAAAAGCTCATAATTAACTTCCCGTAGGGCAAGTTATAGTAATCGCTAAAAATCGAAAATGAAAATTTTGGCATACCTTATAAAAAATGGAGGTATGTGTGTGTGTATGTGTGTGTGCGTGTATGTGTGTGTGCGGATACAAATTTTCGTCCACGATTTCGGGAACACGGATGAAGCGATTTGAATAATTCAAAAAACATTCGATTCGCATTGATAGGGGATGTGCTAATTAGTTTTTGATAAAGGCAGGTCCAGCCGTTACGGAGACACGAAGCAAAGGGTGCAGAAAATAGAAATCGAGTTTTTGAGAGAAAAGAGCATCCGATTTGAATGATCTAAAACATTCAATTGGTAATGATTGGGAGAAGTATTTATTAGTTTTTGGCAAAGGCAGGCCCAGCCATTTCAAAGATACAGAGCTAAATGTGCAAAAATTGGAGTTTTTGAGAGAACTAAGCGTCCGATTTGAATGATTCAAAGAACTTTCTGCTTGTTTTAACAAAATAATTGATTTTGAAAAAAAATATTACATTTTTTTTTATAAAATTTTTTTTTCATAATTTTCTTTTGTGTAAATAATTTTAAGTTTGCAATTCAGATTATATAATTCATATAAATATTAGACAATGTTGAGTTACAGCAATTTGCCTTACGGCACGATTCCATACACTCGACTAGTTTTTTTTCCTTCATCAATCCTTATTTATGCATACATATGTAAAATTGTTGGCCTATATATGAATCAGAAATACTTATTAAAGACTATTTCCACTTGAAATTATAAATGAGATCGAGTAGAAATTTTATATCATACTGGTTGATATCAAGCTGGAAAAGCTCCAGGACTAGTAAGATCTGTGGAAGGAATCCACCAGATTATCGTGTACTATTTTATTTAAAAAGTACTATGCAAGACTTGAGTGATTCGAGGAAGGATTTTAGACAGGGAGCTGGATGGCAGCAATTAGATGGCTAAATATTCATAATAATAAATTCAATAATGAGAGTAATTACCATATTTGTGAAACAACTAGATTATTTAATAAACAGCTTTGTATATAAAGTATTATCATAGTCAAATTATAATTTTTAATTAAACATTTCTACTGTAATTAAAGGAAACTAGTATGTTTAATATATATCATAAACACGAAGAAAACTAACATAACAGGTCCATTAATGGCATTGTAATAACAATTATGAATCAGTATTTGTGGCGTAACGCATTTTCGTTGCATTTTTGCTGGGATAATTTTAATACCAATTTTTACCTATTTAGCCAAGAATTCAATCCTTTACCTAGAGTTTAATTAATTTCTGTAACAACTCCGTTACCTTGTGAAATCGTGAATCTTTTATTTAAAAATCGCTTTAGACTTTTTTTGTGATTTCAAATTTAACAATAATTATATCCTTAACTTTCTAAAATCATTATAGAGATGATGCAGAAACAAATGCAATTGTATTTTAATTACAATTTTTCCTATTTATCCAGAAGTTCTATCTTTTACCTTTTGGCGCTAGAAATTACTTAGGTTCTGTACCAAATCCGTTACCTTGTGAAATCGTGAATCTTTTATTTAAAAATCGCTCTAGACTTTTTTGTGATGATTTTCTGTGACCTAGATCTCTCACTATAGTAACGCTTAATTGAGCACACTTAAATCGAAAAAGAAAGTCAGGGCAATTCGTTCGTTTAATAAATAAATGAATTGACGAATATAACAGCTGCTCTTTTTTGGGAAGAGAGAGATGATGTGCGGGCTTGATGGAAATTAATTGGAATATGTTGAGAATATGGTTGGCTAATTCATGTGGGTGCAAGAATAATTATAAATTGATGTTTGACGAGGCCAAATCATATTTTATGTTCCATTACTTTAAAATATATTGGTTTTCATAATAAACACGTGCTGCAAAGGATTGCATTAATACGGTTTGTCCCAGAACTCAACGTCAAGTCGACACGGAATAACAATAGTATGACCGTAACTGCCCTAAAATTTTTAGTAAAACTTCTTTAGGCGCGACTAAGGTGTAAATCCGCACAAATGCAACGGAAGTGCGTTACGGCAGATAAGATAAGATAAGAGTCTAGTGCCTATGACTTGTCATTCGCTCTCGATGAGATCATTTCTATACGGGACGATTGTGATTAGATGTCGTGTATGTGAATAGAGATCTGTCGTTGTATGCGTACAGGCATGAACGTTGTATGCGTTCCGATATCAACCAGGAAATCGGCATAGATAAATAAACATTTTAAAGTTACATCGTAGTACAAATCTTGATTTAATAAAAAATGCCTGAATCAGAAGAATATTTTACCCTGTTCCTTGAAAATAATTAAACAAATTGAACATTTGTGCCGTGTACGTAAGTTTATTGATCAGAAATTATTTCTATATTATTCGTAGTTTCTATAAATCTTTCAAGTTATTGAAAAGAAAAATATTCATTAGGCAAAACAGATATTACATATCATATATTACAGCTGTTCAAAGAATGAGATTATATCGCCAGCGAAAAAGTAACAAAATTACAAGCAGTCAATGAATGTATGTATGTTAATTTTAAATATATGCAGTTCTTCAAACACAATTAATACACGATGAGTGAAGTTCACTGTGTGAACAAATATTATACAATTTATTAATCAGCAATTGCTTCATTTCTATAATAAATGTTCATTTCTAAATGCTAATTACAATGACAAACCGATCATGTCATATTAGAAGTATGATTTTAATTGCATTATTGTTTATAAATATTATAAATATTTTTAATGCTATTTTAAATATATAATTTATAATTTATTATTATATAAATGTGTATAATGCTTGACACTAATAAATGCGTGCATCACGAGTTTTACCATATTACTAATAAACATTATTCAAAATTGTTATATGATGTATTTATTTTTACTCAAATTCCATCTTGTACAGTACCAAATAAGTTTTACTTCAATCGCGTGTGAACCTTACGCACACTCTTTTTTTTAAAAAATGGATCTCAGTTGTTTGGAAATTATGTGATTTTAAGTGCAACATAGATCTTTGGTGAATTGTGACAATTTTTAGATTAATATGGTTAATTTTTATGACATTTCCACATTTAAACTTCAGTTTAAGAAAAGGTGTTTTCCGTCATAAATATATTTTTACATATTTCTATCTTTCTTACATAAGAATGAGATCAAAACTATACTTGCAAGAGAAAATAGCATGTCAAAATAGCAATAGCATTTTTGAAAATTAGTTGAGCCAACAAATACTACTTTTAACTACCTAATTCTGATTTCTGTTCGAAAACAATATAATTCTATTTGGTACTAAGTTTTACCTTAGATTTCTTTACATCAATGGACTATTCTAATTTCGACCTATATTTATCAGATCGCTAAAAATTGTGTCGATCCCTGCACCTTGTGATTGTAATCCCGTACACCCCTGTCCATTTGTCCCATAAATAATATTTCTTATTTACATAAAAGGTGCAACTCCATCGCAAATAATACACGCAATATGTGTAATAATGCAGCACGTAGCAAGTGGATGTGTGTTCAAGAGCATTGAACTTAAATTACTATCCGGAGTGAGGCAAGGATGCTCGAGGAATATCGATTGAGGGTCGATAATGGAATAGAAAATTATTATACAAATCGAATAATGAATTAAAAATGACTTAAAATCACGTTTGTAAACAAGATAACACGTTGACTGCCAACTAGGACGTATAACTCGTTGATTGCGAACAAATGATTTTATAGGACGACAACTACGTGGTAGTTAGTTATCTCGTAGAAATAAAATGAAATTTTATTGATTGCCAACATCTTTTTTTGTCTTGGTCATTTTTGTCATGCTTGAATTTAAATAAGGAATTGTTGCACAAATTTTGGATGTGATTATATATGACAACTACTACGTCGTAGTTAGTTATCTCGTTGAATTAAAATGATTTGTTTTTGATTGCCAACATCTTTTTTTGTCCTGGTCATTTTTGTCATGCTTGGAATTTAAGTAAGGAACTGTCGCACAAATTTTGGATGTGATTTTCTAGGACAACTATTACGTCGTAGTTATTTATCTCGTAGAAATAAATGAAATTTTATTGATTGCCAACGTCCTGGTCGTTTTTATCATGCTTGAGTTTAAGTAAGGAACTGTTGCACAAATTTTGTATGTGATTTTCTAGGACAACTATTACGTCGTACTTAGTTATCTCGTAGAATTAAAATGAAATTTTATTTATTGCCAACATTTTTTGTCCTGGACATTTTTATCAATAATAAATTTAAGTAAGGACTTGTTGCAGATATTTTTAAGCGTATCGCTAATGATTATATTTTGGAGATATTTTTGCACATATTTGTAAATTTATGGATGATTTTCATATAGAATTCATATAAAATTCTTAATTATCTATAAACTGGTTTTCTATTTGGCCATCACTGGTATATCGAAACCGGCGTCCCGAGTTAGTATTACTTGTCAGTTGTTTTTTCACAAAGTGTAGAAGAATCAAAACCAGAAGTTATGCACCGAGATAAATACCACAATGGTGATGGTAGTAGATCGAGATCAAAGAAATTGTTGGAAATGTTTCGAATGCTTTCGGTTTACAAAATAGGAAAGTATATGAAATCAGCTGATAAAAAAAAGAGTGCGCGTAAGGTTCACACGCGATTAAAGTAAAACTGATTTGCAACTGTACAAGATGGCATTTAAGTAAAAATAAATACATTATATAACGATTCTGATTAATGTTTATTAGTAATATGCTAACACTAGTGATGCACACATTTATTAGTGTCAACCATTATACACATTTATATAATGATAAGTTATGAATTATATATTTATAATATCATTAAAAATATGTGTAATATTTCAAAACAATAATGTTAAAGTCATACTTCAAATACGACATGATCGATTTGTCATTGTAATTAGCATTTACAAATGAACCTTCATTAGAGAAATGGAGTACTTGCTGATTAATAAATTCTTTAATTAAGTTTACACAGTGGATAATATTAAACAACGCCTAAATAAATTTTATTGCATTCGCAACTTCAATCATCATGTAATAATTGTGTTTGAAGAACTTCATGTAATTAAAATTAACATACATTCATTGACTGCTTGTATTTTTTTGACTATTTCGCTGGCGATATAATCTCATTCTTTGAACAGCTGCAATATCTGTTTTGCATAAAAAATATTTTCCATTTTAATAACTTCAAAGATTTATAGAAACTACGGATGATATATAAATAATTTCTGATCAATGTACTTACGTTTAGTACACGACACAAATGTTTAATTTGTTTTGTTATCTTCAAGGAACAGGGTAAAATATTCTTCTGATTCGGGCATTTTTCATCAAATCAAGATTTGTACTACGATGTAACTTTAAAATGTTTATTTATCTATGCCGATTTCCTTGTTGATATCGGTACGCATACAACGTTGATGCCGGTACGCATACAACGTTGATGCCGGTACGCATACAACGACAGATCTCTATTCACATACACGACGTCTAATCCCAATCGACCCGTATAGAAATGGTATCATCGAGAGCGAATAACGAATCATTGGCGCTTGACTCGGCCGTAACGCACTTTCGTTGCATTTGTACGGATTTACACCTTAGTCGCGCTTAAAGAAGTTTTACTTCAAAAATTTATAATTGGAGTATACTTAAAAATACTTTTACTGATTTTTTTCATATGCAGAGTTAGTAGATCAAATGTTGCCTCTTAAGTCTGGATAGTCCAAATCTGTTGAAAGAAGTTGCAAAATTGAAGACTGGTATATTTATACTCAAATTTTTGTTTTAAAATTTAAATACATCTTGATGTATGCAAATATATATATAAAGTATATATGAATACTCAAAAATGCGCATGAACTACATGTTTGGGGAGCCGTTCCAATATGTTTTTAAATAACCATTAAATATGTGTGAATCCATGTGAATGTGTTTTTAAATTCGCCTGAACGTGTGTGAATCCATGTGAATGTGTTTCGTTTAATTTATTTTGAAGAAATGAATGAGTCACTCTTAAGACTCTGTGTAGTGTTTTGTGTTTGACTGACATCAATTCGTACTTGTGTACATGTATGTACTACTAAAGATAAATATTATATTATATGGAGAGAGAGGAATAAATAGTACGTGATGATTTTGAGAAAAATCTAGATCGCGAATATTGATTGCAATTATTAATTATGGATTGTCCTAAGTGGCATTTGCTTTGAAACATGTTGCCCGAATTTTCCAAAACGTGTAATTTTTTTTATATTCTATTTCATTTACAACTGTCCAGTAAAGGACATTTAGTAAATTTGGGAATTATGTAAATAGTCGACTAAATCACTAAAAAATTACTCGACCCATATTAGATAATTTATATTATTCAACGACTAATCGTAGGATTTTTATTCAGTTATTGTTATGTCTTTTCATTTGTTGTTATAATTTACAATTTATACTCATTTATCTCATAGATCTTTTTATTTTTAAGTTTACACTATATAATTACACAAAATTTGAATTTAATATATTAAAATTGAAAAGGCTTACCTACTGGGTAACCTTTTAGATCTAATGTTTAATATTTCATATATCATCAAAATTACTGAATGACTTCCTTTTTGTAAAGACAGATTGTAATTCAATAAAGAGAATAAAAGCAACTATTCCGTGTAAAAGCTCAATGCCATGAAGATTGCCGCCTTTATGGCCAAAATAATAAAATAAAAATACGTTCGAACAAAAAAAAAGTAAACTAGTGGGGTGTATGGCATCGTCCCTTAAGGCAAATTGCTGGAACTTCCCGTACCGTAACGAATTTTCGAGGAATATTAAATGTTTTCAAATAGAAATTATAGTTATTCAAATAGAATATTATAAATAAATACCGTAACATTGTCTAATATTTATAAGAATTATACGAACTGAATTAAAAAGTTGAAAGTAATTGTTTAAAGTATATTAGAACTTTTGTCAGAATTACAATTAAAATCTGAATTATTTTCGATATACAAAAAAAATTCTTCTTGAAAAAAAATTGAAACATTTTTTTTCCAAAAGCAAATATTTTGTTAAAACAAGCAGAAAGTTCTTTGAATCATTCAAATCAGACACTTAGTTCTCTCGAAATCTACCATTTTTAAATTTAGCTTATTTATCTCTGTATCTCCGAAACCGCTTGACCTGCCTATGCCAAAAATTAATCACGACTTCTCCCCGTCCTTACAAATTGAATGTTGAATGAATCTGATACTCCGTTTTCTCAAAAACTCGATTTGTATTTTCTGCACTCTTTGCTCCGTATCTCCGTAACGGCTGGACCTGCCTCTGCCAGAAACAAATCAGCACATCTCTCTATCAATAGGAATCTAATGTTTTTTGAACAATTATGATCAGTTGATTCTTGCACCCGAAATCGTGAACAAAAAATTGTATCCATACATACATACACACACACACACACGTCCATTTTTTCTGAGGTATGCCAAAATGTTCAGAAACCTTTAAAACGTGAAGATATGCAAAAAAAAATATTTTCGATTTATGGCTCATTACTATAACTTACCCTACGAGATGTTAAGAAAGTAGAAATATCAAAGAAAGTCAAAATATAGATGGCTAAATGCTTTTCAGGTTATTCATTATTAAGTCTCATTTTTCGTTAAGTTAAAATAATGTAGATTTAGGATTTGCTGAATCTTGTTTTATTTAATCATATCGTTAGTAAGATTAAATTAAAATTTTATTTAAATTTTAATTTTCAATATATTTGCAAATAGTTGACAATATTAGAAAATATAATAAAACCTGGTACTAAAAAAGTAGTAATAATATTGTATAATAGATACAATGGTCTTGTAACAATATTTAATTAAAAATAAATCCAGATAAATCAAGATACTTTACTTCTTATAATTCACTTCCAAGACTTTAAGACCTGTTTTTTTTCTATTTCTCAATAACGAATGTTTTACATCATGATTCATTCGACTTCCACCGAGTTCAATTTCAAAACATTTAATACTAAACTGTTTCTTAAGAAATCACTCATTGAATCACCTGGAATTTGTGTTTAGGAAATAGATACTGCCAATCATAATAATAATATTCATTAGTCTTTTATTTTTTGTGATCATAATTATTAATTCGATAATCATCGTACTCCGGAACTTGTTAAAATATTACTGTGTAAGCATAATTTGTAAAAAATTAAATTCCAGGTAAGCAAAATAATAATCCATAAATAATTATGGATTGATATGATTTAGGTGTAAATAATTTTGCTTAAATTTAACTTGTTTCCCCACTCCATAGAGAGCGCCACCAACAATTGCACGTAAATTCACCCCAAGTTTTAATTCTAGATAAGATTTATATAAATATGTAATAAATAAGATGTACCTGCTTAATTTATAAATGAATTGAGTTCTAGGAAAATTAATTAAGATTTTGATTATATGAATTGGATGAGTTATGGATTGATATGATTTTACTTAAATTTAAATTGTTTTCTCACTCCATAGAGAGCGCCACTAACTATAGCACGGAAATTCACCCCTGGCTTTGACTCTAGATAAGATTAACATAAATATATTATATAGAAGATGTACCACATTAATTTGTAAATGAATTGATTTCCAGGAAAATTTAATAAGATATTCATTTTATGGATTGGATGAGTTATGGATTGTTATGATTTAGGTGAAATGATTTTACCTAAATTTTACTTGTTTTCCCACTCCATAGAGAGCGCACTCCATAAGATTTATATAAAATATGTAATATAAAAAAAGAGTGCGCGTAAGGTTCACATGCGATTGAAGTAAAACTTATTTGCTACTGTACAAGATGGTATTTAAGTAAAAATCAATACATCATATAACAATTTTAAATAATGTTCATTAGCAATATGGTAACACTCGTGATGCACACATTTATTAGTATCGACCTTTATACACATTTATATAATGATACATTATAAATTATATATTTATAATAGCGTTAAAAATATGTATAATATTCAAAAACAATGATGTAATCATACTTCAAATATGACATGATCGGTTTGTCATTGTAATTAGCATTCAGGACTTGAGCCTTCATTAGAGAAATTAAGAAATTGCTGATTAATAAATTCTATAATATTCGTTCACACAATGGATTATGTTAAACAACGCCTAAACAAATATTGTTTTCGCAATTTCACTCATCATGTAATTGTGTTTGAAGAACTTCATGTAATTAAAATTAACATACATTCATTGACTGCTTGTATTTTTTTTCACCTTTTCGCTGGCGATATAATGTCATTCTTTGAACAGCTGTAATATATGTCATGCCTAAAAAATATTTTCCATTTTAATATCTTCAAAGATTTATAGAAACTACGAATAATAAAAAAAATATTTTTAATCAATAAACTTACGTTTACATATGTTCAATTTGTTTTATTATTTTCAAGAAACAGGGTAAAATATTCTTCTGATTCAGGCATTTTTCATTAAATCAAGATTTGTACTACGATGTAACTTTAAAATGTTTATTTATCTATGTCGATTTCCTTGATTTCGGTACGCATACAACGTTGATACCGGTACGCATACAACGACAAATCTCTATTCACATACACGACGTCTAATCACAATCGACCCTTATAGAAATGATCTCATCGAGAGCGAATGACGTGCAGTTCGGGCGTAACGCTATTTCCGTTGCATTTACGGATTTACACCCTAGTTGCGCCTAAAGAAGTTTCACTTCAAAAGTTTTGGGCTGCATTCGTAAAAACTGTCAAAGTAGTTTTCAAAATTGCAATTGATAAGATAGAAATTGGAATTATAATAAAAAGTATTTTCTATAGTAACCTCCAAAATTTTATCAAAACGAAGTACGCACGACAAAAGTGTGCGATAAGTTAACATGTTATTGATTAATTAGTGATATTATTATGTGATAAGAGAAAAAATTGAACATCACTTCTATTACGATCAATAAAATCGTAATATGGCCTAACAAAATTTAATTTTATACCTATTTTTTCCTATTATTGCAAACTTTATAACAAATTTAAACTCGCCATTGAAGCTTCTTTTCTAGTAAAGAATGTTATTTTATACTGGATAGGAATTTATATTGCTTAGGAATTTATATTTGTTAGGAATTTTTATAATTTGTTGCCAACTGAAATTAATTTACTTCTTGACGTTTCAAGTTATTCTGAATCGTTTGAGACCAAAATTAGAACCAGAATGCTTATGCAAAACTATTTGAGGCTTCTTCAAGCTTTCATCATTTAAAAAATCTATTATATTTACTTCCATACTAAAAATATTGTATATCCAAATCTAATATTATCTAATATAATCTTGCATATTATCTTGATCTATATAACAAGTCTGTTATGATATTATTTATAAATCAATTTGTTATTATTATTATTATTAAATATGTTTGTAATGCAAAAATTAAAATTGATAGATTTACGTAGAAGATTTGGATGGCAGACTTTGCGCTGATTTTAAATTAAAAATTGATAGCAATGATTTTTTTTCAGATAATTTTAAGATAAATGATTACACGCATAATATAAAACAATGGACGAATTAATCGATAGTGATATTGTAAGTGAAGTGAAGCCTCGGAAAAGATATAAAATTTGGAAAATTTTGTGAATATTTTGGAAAGGTAAGTGAAAATTACATGTTCTAGGTAACTTAGCTTATAATAATAGTTTCTATTAATTGCACACAAAGATTCAAAAATTCCTATCATTATCTATCTCAAAGATTTAGTCTCATTTGTAATACACGTGGTAATTTTTTTTAAAAAAATTTGGTAAAGAAAAGTTGTTTAAGATATTTGAAATTTAGATAAAATCTTCGAAATTGGATATATGAATACATTATATTTATAAAAAAAAATTTAAAAGCTAGTAATTGTAAATTTTCGCACATTTTTTTATCACCTGAGTTAATAATCAATCTAGTCAAATTTTTTAGTTTTGTGAGCACATTTTTTTAAAAAAATGTCTCAAAATTTAATATTATAATGTATAACAAAATGTGATTTTAAATGCACTATTTTTATTATTCTGTTTCAAAAATTTAATCGCAAATTTTAAGATTGTGATCATATTCTGTTAAAAAAAAATATGATCTAGATAAAATCTTTGATTTTTGAATTATTATATAATTGTAGATTGTAAAATATTCTCATCGTCATCTGTGGCAAAATATTGTTTTAGATTTTTTTTAAATTGAATATCGACTAATTTTTATTTGAAATCTAGATAAAATCTGATTTTAAGAAAATAAGTAAATAGTATTTATTTTAAATGATCAATTTATCTTAAAATGAATAAAGTTTAAAATCATGTATTGGACGCATTTTCTATGATTTTAAACAAGTATTTAAATAATTAGTTACTTTTCTTTAGAATTTTGTTAAAACAAATTGTTGAATATATTAAAATTTAGATGAAATCTGTAAAATTAGTTGTGGACTTTATTTGTAAAAATATAAAGATCATAAGTTCAACTTACTACAATTGTAACTTGCAATTGTAAATTTTTGCACATTTGTTGTGATTTTAAACAAATATCTGAATTCTCACATGATCTTTGCCAAGAATTAAAATATTGTTTCAAATTCATGTCTAAATCTAAAATAAATTTTGTCATCGAATAAGTCAAATTGAAATACGTATTCGATTTCAAAATATTTTATTCGCAAAAATTTTAGAAATTTAGGAAATATTAAGAAAATATTTTTAATATAACAAATATATTGATCAATGCACTGAAATATACATATTTGTCACATTTAATAGTTTTATTTTTTTTAATGCTTTACTAAATTCTAAGGAATAAAAAAAAATTTAACTTCTTGTTCTGAGAATTTGGATAAATTTTGCAATTTATAGTGTTTATTATATATAAATTTTGGAAGGTGATTGCAATACTTTTTTTTAAATAATTTTATAGAATGAAGATTTTAGCAGTATGTACTTTGGCAATTGTTTGCCTGGTACAATTTTCCCAAGCTGGAAACATCAGAAATAGCGATTTGGCAAAAAGGGCAGAATTGCAAAGGGCTCTTCTAAATGTAGGACCAAGAAAGACAGTGGTAAGTTTCATAGAAACAAAACAGAAAGATTTTTCAGTAAATACTTTATGTACAAATCTGCAAACCCATTTCGGTAATAATCATTAGTAAAATAAATTTATAAAAAATACTTCTGTACTTTTACCAAATTTTTAACAGACTAAAATTATATTGGTTCAAAGATAATGGTTCTAATTGACTAAACTTAAACAAGTGATTCCAAGACATTTTTAATTATTCATAAGTTGTTACTAGAATTATTTTTTGCAGTACTATATTTTTGCAAAATTTGAAACTTGAAAAATAGAGACTGTCAATTTGATATCAATATTATTAATATTTGTTTCTGAGACTGAATATACCTTCATGAACAACAGGTGAACAGTAAAAAAAATGTCAACAATTAAGAAGAAACAATCGGTCAGATCTTTGGCAAAAAATACCTTTCAAATTTTTCATAAATTTTTAAAATCAGTATTTTTAAACGCCACGATGAAAAATTTTGTCTGAATAAACACACTTATATTAACTTTACCAATTTTGATGTCAGTAGTTTCTGAATGGAATGATAAGGTGGTAAACAATTTTTTTTTTTGAATGGACAAATCAAATCTGCTATCATTATTATCTACAGTTCATATGTCAAAGCAACAATAAGATACTAAATGATGAATGATTTTATTATCAAAATCAAGATGACATCTACTTATCTAAATCCTGTAAATCCAATCAGATTGATTATCTTGTTTACGTCGAAAATCACAAATCTTATCTCAAATTTTCAATAAACATTTCACATTAAATTTATTTTTATTAATATTTTTGGAAAGGCAGGTCCAGCGGTTGTGGACTCTCTCTATATTATTCGTAGTTTCTATAACTTTTTGAAGTTATTAAAATGAAAAATATTTTCTAGGCAAGACAGATATTACAGCTGTTCAAAGAATGAGATTATATCGCCTGCAAAAAAGTAAAGAAAATACAAGCAGTCAATGAATGTATGTTAATTTTAATTCATGAAGTTCTTCAAACACAATTATTACATGATGAGTGAAGTTGCGAAAACAATATTTGTTTAGGCGTTGTTTTACATAATCCACTATGTGAATAAATATTATAGAATTTGTTAATCAGCAATTACTTCATTTTTCTAATAAAGGTTCATTTCTAAATGCTAATTACAATGACAAACCGATCATGTCATACTCGAAGTATGACTTCAATTACATTATTGTTTTTAAATATTATACATATTTTTAATGCTATTATAAATATATAATTTATAAATCATCATTATATAAATGTGTATAATGGTCGACACTAATAAATGTGTGCATCACGAGTGTTACCATATTACTAATAAACATTATTCCAAAGTGTTATATGATGTATTTATTTTTACTTGAATGCTATCTTGTACAGTCGCAAATAAGCTTTACTTCAATCGCGTGTGATCCTTACGCGCACTCTTTTTTTATTATAGCCTGAAATCATCGAAAAACACGGTTATCCATCAGAAAAACACAGTGTTCAAACTGCTGATGGATATATATTGGAAGTACATAGAGTTCCTCATGCCAGAGGAAGACCCAATAGTGTCACCAAAGGAGTTGCATTCCTTCAACATGGACTTTTCTCCAGTTCTGCTGATTTCTTAGTCAGTGGAGATAAATCCTTAGGTAAAAACATGTCTTAAGTCACTAAATACAAGATGAATGAGAATATTATTATTATTATTTAGGGTTCTATTTGTCGGAACTTGGTTACGATGTTTGGTTGGGCAACGCCAGAGGAAACACCAATTCTAAGAACCATATCTCATTGAGTCCTGCTCAATCAGCATTCTGGCAATTCAGGTAAATAATTAGTTGAAAGTGGCATTTTCCCTTGAGGCAAGTTAATAATTGACTTAATCAACCAAAATTGAGATTTAGATATTTAGATAATCGCTTTTGATTAAATCTAAACATATCGATTTCCAATTGAATTTTCTCAAACATATTTAAATTTTTTGTGATATTAATTACATTGCACGAACACGTGCTTCTATGTCCTAGAATTGTAGTTTATTATACCAAATTTAAAAGAGTTGATAATGTTTGACTCATCACATCACAAAAGCATAATCGTTTTTCAAACTTTGATGAATTTTTAAAATTAAACTACTTGTCGTAAGGCCGAAATATTTCAGTAAGTTCTGTAAGACCATGATATATATCAACATAAAATGTTCCTATATAAAAAAGTTAATTACAAAGAAAGGGTACAAAGAAAGCCGATCTCTGTCCAAGATTAATCAGCACTATAATATCTTTTGGATAGTTTTTGAATTAAATTAGTTTTCAAAAATATAAACAAGTTTTTACAAAAATCAAATTCAAAGTCATTTTATCCAAAACTTTTATATCGGAGTGTATATAACTGTTAGCATGGAAATGTAGTAAATTTTATCTAGTTTTTCCCTATCGAACTCAAGAAGATTGCTTTCATATACAGTTTGTAAGTAATTTGACAAAAACCAAAAAAGTCTCCCGAATTTTTTATTTATTACTAATGAATGAAAAATGAAATTCAAAGTCGCTATATTCAAAACTTTTATATTGGAGTGTGTATGTAACAGTTAGCATGTAAATAAAAAAAATCTAGTTTCTTCCTATTTAACTAAAGAAGAGTACTCCTATATAAAATTTGAGAGTAATTTGAAAAGAACCAAAAAATGTCTCGAGTTTTCTATTTATATAATAGCTTGAAGTTTTTTATTAAATTTAAGTTTTTGCCGTTATATTTTTATGGAATTACCAAAGATTCAATTCAAAAATTTCAATTCAATTTCAAAAATTTCTATCCTTAAATCAGTTTGACCCCAATTAGGATCGCAAAAAATTTCAATGAAAAATATTTATACCAAATGAATAAATCGTTTAAAAATATTCATTTATTTTATTTATATTTTTATATTTATGTGAGGTCGCCAAAAAACTCGGCTAAAAATGGCTTTTAAAATTATGAAATCGGTTCAGCCATTTTTTGAGAAATAGTCGACGAAAGGTCAAAAATCTGTACATACCCACACACACACACACACACTTTTCCCAAATTTGGTCCAATCAAATTAATAAAATTTATATTAATTTCTGAATTTTAATCATTTTTCTGTGAAAACCTAACCAACTACTTATAAATCGTTTAAAAATATTCATTTATTGAAGTAAAACTTCTTTAGGCGCGATATGGGTGTAAAAATTTCTTTAGGCTACACGGGTGTAAATCCGTACAAATGCAACGAAAACGCCAACGTGAAGTTGAACACTACGACGCCGTAAGCGCTGATGTCGCGAGTATCCACTCCCGTCATGTCATAAACCCTATATGAACTTGCATTAATTGAATCACGTTTTTTATGTTATGTCCTCATGGAATAAGACTTTTCTTAGAGAATAAATGTGTCATGGAATATAATAAATTTATACTGAATCTCGTTGAAGACAAAATAATATCTACTGCCACGGATATTTATGTAGGTTGCCATGCGACAGATCAACAATCATACATTCGTCAGCAGTTTCACAAATATCGGTTATTGATACCGGGGGTTTGCCGTATGAAATAATTTTAGTTCTGAATAAATTTTACATTATAACAACTAATATTGATGTAAGTGATGGCTTAGCTAATGGTTGTGTAGGAAAATTAGTGTACATAGAACGTGGCGATAATGATGAACTTCTACGTTTATGGTTTGAATTTCCTGGTAAGATAGGTAACAAAATAAGAATAAAGCTGCACATCATATTCAAACTCTTAATATCAGTAGGACAGCTGTGCCGATTCTCAGGAGATCTTCATCTATTCCAATGAATAGAAATAAAATCATATTTGTCAAAAGAAATCATTTTCCTTTAGTGTCTGCTTGTGCACTCACAATACACAAATCACAAGGTGGTACTTTTGATAAAATTGTATATGAATACAATAAAACACATAATCAGCAGCTTCTATATGTTGCATTATCACGAGTTACCAGCATTAATGGATTGTTCATAATTTCAAAAAATTTTATCATGGAAGAAAACGGCCAGCAGGATTAATGAACTTAAAAACTGAATTCCAAAGACTTTCATCTTGTAAATTAATAACACAAGAAGAAAAATTGAGTGAGATAATAAGTTTGAACGACATTTCATTGTTTTCCTTTAACTGCCAAAGTTTACGAGCTCATTTGCCTGATCTGCAAGATAAAGTGCTACAACGTTGTACGTTTTTGTTATTTTCGGAAACTTGGATTAATAATGAAGAACGAATTGATATTCAGAACTATTACTGCGTTACTCAATACAAACGATCGGACTCAAGAGCAGGTGGTGTAGCTGTCTAATGTCTATCATTCATGTTCAGATACTCTTCATAATGCGACTCCTATGCAGTTTCTTGCGCCAACGATATTACTGGATATTCCTAATGAAATTACACAAGTAGGTGATATTACACACACAGAATCAAACATTAATTATAGTCGTCCTTTACATTTCTCCCAATAAAAACATGTCAAATATTATTAAATTTCTTCATCAGCAGTTACTTCATTTTTCTTATGAGGGTGCAAAGCTTTTAAACACTAATCACAACGAGATACCATTAATTCTTGCTGGAGATTTCAATGTCAATTTTCGTTCAGAAGAATCTCAACCATTAATTGATTTTTTAAATAATAAATTTAATTTAACAATGAATAATTCTCCATTTGAATCAACCACAAGATATGGCACGACTATTGATGCAGTTTTCTCCAGAAATGTACATAGTTTACAAAGCAAAATTTATGTCTCTCATTTTAGTTATCACAAACCTATTATATCATATATGAAATATGATAGCAATTAATCTATCGATGTTGTTTTAAACTGTGTTATTGATGTTATGTGATTATTAATAAATGATTTTTAAAATTCAAATATGATGTTTTTTTTATTTTTATCTTAATTGCCTACTCATACAATATTAAAAGTTTTACTTCAATCGCGTGTGATCCTTACGCGCACTCTTTTTTTTTTTCATGTGTGAGGTCACCAAAAAAACTCGGCTAAAAACAAACCGGTTTTAAAATTATGAAATCGGTTCAGGCGTTTTTGAGGAAAAATCGACAAAAGGTCAAAAATCTGTTCACAAAACCACACAAACTTTTTCCTTTAGTCCAATCAAATTCAAATTTTATTAATTTCTGAAAACTATCAAACTATTAAATGGACAGTTGTAAATAAAATAGAGAATAAAAAAATCTGAATTTTAATCAATATTTGCTCTGCTCTATATAATAAACTAAATATAAAATTTGTGAAAATTTTGCAAGTTATTAATAATCACTTATCTATATTATAAAATTTGTAATAATTTAGCAAATTATTAATAATCACTTATCCATTTTTCAGTTGGCACGAAATGGGAAATTTCGATGTAACTGCCATGATCGACTACATCCTTGCAGTAACTGGTGAAGAAAAATTACACATCATTGGTAAGAAAATTATTTTTTTTAATTCCTAGCAAACTTATGAACCGATTCGGCCTCATAATAGACAAATGTTATGGCAAGGCTATGTTATGAAAAAACTTTCCATACTAAATATTGACAAAGATGTGGTTGCTGTGCAATCAGGCATTTTTCTCAGGTCGTTAGATAGAGAACTTAACCTAGAAGCCGCACAAATGTCAAAAAACTATGTTAGATAACAGGATCTTTCTGACCCAGCTTCATAACATACGAGTGACGTTGCAGTTTATGTGTGAATGCACAGCAAATACATGACATTTTGATAGTATTCAGTATGATTCAGAAGCATAATGTATGGAAGATGGAGCGTAACATGGCCTTGCCATAACATTGGTCTGTTGTGAGGTAGAATCGACATATTAGCATTTAATATTTTTTATGATTTTTGTTTTTTTTTAGGTCATTCCCAAGGATGTACTGACTTCGTAGTAATGGCTACAGAACGACCAGAATACAACGCCAAAATAAAATCCTTCCAGGCTTTGGCACCACCAATTTTCATGAAACATCAGCCAAATATCCTTCTGCAAATTATTGCCAGATTTGAAACTCAATTAGGGGTAATAATAAATATTTTTTTATTACAAAAAAAAACTAGTATCTATTATCATATTGTTGTTTCTGTAGTGGGTTGCTTCAGCAATTGGTTTGAATGAATTTTTGCCTTCCATGGGAATTATTGAAGAAATTGGCAAAGTCTTCTGCCAAGATGATGATTGGACTCAGGGAATTTTGTGCAATAATATCTATTTCATGATTGCTGGCTACAATCCTGATCAATTAAATGCAGTAAGTAAAAAATTGACTTATGAGTATTTTTTTTCCTCAATCAATTTATATTCCTTTCGATTATATAACAGCTGGTCTCCCTTTTTTGCACTAATTCACTTCTATATAATTTTATCAAATCATTTTGTACTTCCAAGAATTTACAGATACTTTTTAAAAATATTTGTATTTTTACGTTAATCATAACCTAGAAACCGCACAAATGTCAAAAAAAAGATGTTATTTAACATGGTCTTTCTGACTCAGCTTCATAACATACGAGTAACGTCGCAGTTTATGAATAAAACGCCTGAATGCATTTTTAGATTTTTATGATGATATTTTCAGTTGGATTGGATTTTACACTTTTTATTTAATTTCTAGACTTTGATTCCTGAAATTTTGGAAAATGTTCCAGCTGGTGCATCTACAAAACAACTGCTCCATTTTGCACAATTGATAACATCAGGTAAGCAAATATATAGATATAATTAATCTAGAAAAAATAATGGGAAATTTACGAAAAATAATGATGATTTGTACTACTTTTTGTCTAAATTGTAGTAATTAATAATTACTAAAAAATGACATATTTAAACTTATGTAATAAAATCGGTTCTAATTCATAAAACCGAAATTATAATTTATAATAAACTTAAAAAATTTAAATTACATCCAAATGCATAAAAGTTAATTTAAATAATTTATTTATACCTTGTAATGACAAAAGGTCGAATTTTATTTTTGAATATAAATTAATTTTAACTCACGCAAAACGGTAATTTATAATAAACCTCTTGAAAAATGTAAAATTTCACTAAACTGGTAATATAAAATAACAAATTGGCAAATTTGAAGATATAATTCAAACTTAGATATTCAAAACTATTTTAATTTATCAAGTCAAAATTAAATTTAAAATTAAAATTTAATTTATAATTTACTTCAATAATAATCAAAAATTTAGATAAATATCTAAGCTCATCTAAAGCAAATTTATGGCATTTAGTGATATATCAAACATATATATTTTAGAAAATTTTATTATATTTTATTAAATATTATATATAATTAGTTTACATAAAAAATAAAAATCTATTAAATAATTTGCAAAATGTAAAAATCCTTGAAATATTTAAAATTAATGAAAAATATTTTAATTTAATGTAAAATATTTAAAAATTAATTAAATCGTAATCTAATAATTATTTTTAAAAAAGTGGATAAGTTTTCATGGATTTTTTGAAAAATTTCTCAAAGTTGGAAAGTTTTAAGATTATTTTCAACAAATTTTTAGACATTCTTAAAACATAAAAATAATATCAGACCTATTAATACAGTATTTGACATAAATCTACAAAAACCTAATTTTCTTCATTAATCAATTATTTCTAATTAAAAAAAAATCTAAAAAAAAAAGGTTTATTAATAACCTAATCATAAATAAACAAAATCTTCTTCAAATTCAGCAAAACTGCAAAAAAACTGCTAAGCGTTTCTATATTAAATACCTAAATTGATATTATTCTATATTAGAACAATTTTTGCAAAATAGAAAATTTAATGCAAATTTTAGTTCATATATTAGATCATCTTGAAATGATACAAAATTCATACTCATTTTAAAAAAATATATAAATTTGGAGATAAAATTATACTAAGACATGTCCTGAAATAATAAGTATCAGTTCAGAAAATTTTTAAAAATTCTCCTAAATCAAAATACAAATTTCGAAAAAGCAAACATTGTTTATTAGTTTGAAACCAAAAATATCCAGTTTGATTCATTAGAATTTTTTTAAAAATTTCGAAAAATACAACACAAAATTTAAAACAATCTGAGCAAAAAAAGACTGTTTCTTAATTTTTGACCAAAAACAACCAGTTTTGATTCAGAATATTAAATTTTTAACTATCCGAACGAAAAAAACAGATTTCGTTTCTTAATTTTTGACCAGGAACAATCAATTTTGATACAACACAAATTTTATAAAAACCTCAAAAACATACTTTGTAAATTGGTTTTTTTGTACACTGGTTTTTCCTCAACTCAATTATGATTCAAAATTGTCTTCTAGAAAATTTGCAAAAAACAGTACAAGTTCATAATTAACAGTCTGTTTTTGTCGTAAAAGAAGTTTTGATCAAACTTTAATTTTTTTTTCAGCAAACTTCCAAAAATACAACTATGGATGGTTCAAAAATAATAAGATTTATGGACAAGCTTTTCCACCAAAATACGATTTGAAGAAACTTACTGCGCCAACTTATTTGTATTATTCTGATAAGGACAACATGGTGTCTGCTAGGGTAAATATAATTTAATATGTATATATATATATATATATATATATAATTATATAATATATATTAAAATAGAAAAATTCTTAAATCTTTTAAATGTTCCGACTTAATGTGTGTCATCATTCAGTAATCTAAAAAAACTAATTACATAAATAACAATAGTTGATATTAAATATAAAAATATAAAAAGGCCAAACCAAACCAAGAAAAACTCAAAACAAAATATATAAACTTTATTAAACACTAAACGGTCACCATTCTTTTCCTTATGTAAAAAAATAATAGGATTTTTGGTATTGAAAGTATGATTTAAACAAATGATATGTTCCGAAAACATTGTCTTAAACTGATTTGGATTTTATACATTTCTATAATTATTTATTTCAAATTATTTTTTTCAGGATGTTGAATATTTGGCAGACCAGTTGCCAAATATAAAAGGTTTGCTGAAAATTGCAGACAAACGTTGGGGTCATATTGACTACTTGATGGGAATCGATGCAATTGAATATGTTTATAGCCATGTTGCCAAAAATATGGAAAAAAGTTAAAGAATATGTATATTATGTTAATATAAAATAGAATTAGAATTCAATCCAACAAAATTTGCTTGTATTATTTGCTATAATAAAGTTTCAGCTAAAATTTGTCGAGTTTTTCAATATACTGTCTGTCAATATGAGTCACATATATCAATTAAAAATCATGGACATTTATATAATTATTTTAAAAAACATTATAAAACTATTTATGCTGGTAAAATAGATTAACATTTAATAAAACGCCATAAAAAACATTGTAAAATCACTAATATTTTATTATTATTATTATTATTATTATTATATTATCTTATTATTTCTAATATTATTATTTTTTTTATTTATTATTATCTGTCATTGTTTTTGTTACACTTTATTGTTTTTCTAGTAATATTTTTATTATTCAGAAGTTTTATTAATTTGATTTTTTAATTTTATTATAATTTTAATTTGCTTTTATTTTATATTTACATCATCATATTACGGATATCACTTCAACGTAAATACTATCCTTTATTTTGTACTCTTTTTATTTAAATTTATGTTATTGTTCATTATTGTTACTAGATGTTAAAATATTAAACAGTTGTAACATATATTGTAATTAAAAAAATAATAATAAAAACACTAAAAAACTAAAATCGTATAAAATTATCAATAGGACAAAAACAGCATCAACAAAAGGAATGATATATCTTGACTTTGTGATAATTACTAAGTAATTTTAAACAATGTTTCAAGAATTTTTTTTTTCTAATTTGAAAATGAAGATGATATCTGATAATGAAGTTTGATCTGCCAATTCTCTAAAATATAAAATAAGATTTCATATTATTCTTTTATCCTATAGGGTCACGACTTTAATTTATATACATTTGTTATAACAAATAATAGATTGTTTGCACACTCAATTTAGATAATAACAACATTATTTTGAATAAAAAAATAGTCTTGTATTTATAATAATCTTTACATAATATGTGAATAAATATTTGAAATAATATAGATTTTTTTACTTTATTTAGGCCTTTGACCTGGAGGTCTGAAAATGTTTAAAATAATTTATCTAGATTGATTTTTGATTGAGGAGTACCTGATTATTTTTATTTCAGCAATTTGCCTTAAGGCACGTTGCAATGCACCACTTATCGAATTAATTTCTGACGTATTTTATGAAACTTTGCACATAGATAAAGTCTTATCGTACATTTTAAACAATCACGAGCTTTAAAATTGGTTTATTAGGACACGCATCTTTGGTACTTAACACATAATTATAAAATATTTACACAAATTGGAACAATTATATAACTTGTCTTAAGGTAACACGTCACTTCTTCTGAATTAATCCTTCTTATCAAATTTAAAACCGGTTAAGAAGCTTAGTAGTCCATTGCAGACAAATATACCTCGT
>NW_020539727.1:12482992-12518737 GCF_003426905.1 Ctenocephalides felis | reverse complement strand
TGATTTAATATTCTATCTTATAATATTTTATCAAAATCCTGGAATATTACATGTGCCAAATTGCCAATATTTTCTTGTTTGTTTTTTTTTTTGTTTCACCACAATGACGTCAAATAGAGGTTTGGTCACGTTTTTGCCGATATTCAATCTAAAGCTAATAAAATTTTAATTAATCGACCGAAATTAATTTATTTGACTAATTATGTCGTAATTTTATGATACTAAATTTTTTGTTTTTATTTTTATCTTTGAATTCTATGCATTTCAAACCGCAAAGATCAAAGTTTAAAAAAACGGTTATATTTTATGACGATGCATTCGATAGTCGGAGAGCATAAATAAAAATTATACAAAAAAACATTATGTAATTTATTAACTTATTGATTTATTTTATAATAAATATTATTTATTTATTGTTTGTACCAATAATAATAATAAATAGTAATAATAAATTTTAAATCAATTCTGAATGATTATATTTTGGACACTGTCATAAATAATAACACATAAATGCTTTTTTGTATAAGATATGTGCAAAATTTTCCGAAAGACGATATAGAATATTCTAGTTGTTTTAATAAAAGTAAAATATTAATATCGACGATTTTAAACTAATATCTTAAGAACTTTGATAAAACTTATATTGACTTATATTTCAAGAAAAATATGAGTATACTTCTATAATTGTAGACAATTGATTAAATGTTTTACTAAATACTTTTATACCACTTCTAAATAAAATTTAAGAAAGAATAAATAAATGAAACGAATAGAGTATGAATATAAATTTTGAATGAATAAATATTCAATAATTGTTAGATTTCTAAAACAAATATTTGTCAATGCATATAGAATATTATAAGAATGTTTATAATACATCAGTTATTTAAAATCATTAAAATTAGCCTCTTCTAAAATTATTACTATGCCGAAATTTTTACTAAAATAGTTAAAGTTTGAATTGAGTGAAAAACCATAGACTATATATAATATATATATATATATATATATATATATATATATATATATATATATATATATATGTCTTTGATTTTTAACATTTTTCAATTGAGTGAAAGATGTAGAAATTTTAAGTTCCTATAGGGCAAGTTATAGTAATCTCAAAAAAATTGAAAATGAACATTTATATATCTACGTTTCAGAGGTTTCTGAACATTTTGGTATACCTTAGAAAAATTTAACGTATTTCGGGAACACGGATCAACCGATTTGAATAATTCAAAAAACATTCGATTCGTATTGATGGGGATACGTGCTGATTAGTTTTTGGCGAAGGCAGGTCTAGCCGTTCCGGAGATACGGGGCAAAAAGTGATAAAAACAGTAACTCAGTTTTAAGAGAACGGAGCGTCCGATTTTAATAATTCAAAAAACATTTTACATGTATTGACAAGATGAAGAACTGATTCAGTTTTTGGAAAGACAGGTCCAGCGGTTATGGACTCTTAATAAAAAAGTTAAAAAAATGTCATTTGCGGTCAAAAATGTTTATTGGACTTATGCACATCAAATTATCAGATATTTTATAGAGATTTTCATAATGTGTACGCATTTTGTGTGAATTTTTTGGGTTCCGTACCAAGATTTTTAATTACGGTGGGGAAGTTCTAGAAATTGTGCCTCAAGGCACAATGCCATGCGCCCCACTAGTTACATGTTTGAATTGAGTGAAAAAGCATGGACTATAGTCTTTGATTTTTTTTAAAAAGACTGACTGAATTGAGAGAGAAACGTAGATGTTTTTACATGTTTGAATTGAGCGAAGAATTTAATTTCGATCAAGATTTAATTAAACAAAATATTTTGTTATCAAGAGTAGCAACAAATAAAATTAAATCTAAATTCTACTTTTACTTCATTCAAGTAATTTTAGTCAGGCCTTAGCCTCCTTAAAATGTGTATTTCTTACCATCAGCGCTCTGTCCTAACTATGTGTTAAGTTTAATAATTAAATTCGTACTTGAAATTTTTATTCGATTGTTTTTAACATAAAAATGCATATTTATAGGTGCATCATGCATTTTACTATTCTGTAATAATCATGTAGATGCACACGCATATATAAATATATAGAAATTTTATAATAAAAACAATTTTGTATCAAATTGATCAAAGTCCACTCATTATTATTAGATTCATATAATAAATCATACCGTGCAAAATTTTAACTTAAGAAAATGATAATTTTATTTAAATTTTACCGCTAATTTTATTTAATATATTTATTGAAACTTGACTCATATAAATTGTATAAATTTGATTCAAAATCAATTTAAAATTATAGAGAAACATTTGTTTAAACTCTAATTTTCCTTCTAATAATGATTACTTAATAGCGATTCTTTTAATAATTGCATATGTTTTATATCATGTTTTAATTCATGCTTCTTGATATCAGGTTGTCCAAGATAAATTGAACGGCGTTTGCAATACTAAATCTCGTACCACCATTTATTAATTTTTAAAAACATACATAATTTTTGTTTTGACTGCTCTATATAAATATCTTGTTTCAATATGTATTCACTTTATTACAAATAACTATATTTTTCATTTGCAATATTTAAATATTGTTGAAGCGGCACATGTAGTCACATTTTTATTTATATATTTAATATTTGTTTAAAAAACATTAAAACCAATATTTGGTTGAATCCCACATTTAATCAAATTTACACTTTGGATTGAAATATCTGATAAAGGTCGCTCAGATCGTAATAAGGAAATAACGGAAATAAAATAATAATAAAAACATCGGAATATGCTAAAAACTAATAATCTCTTCTCCCCATTATTACAAATTGAATGTTTTTGAATAATTCAAATCGGATGCTCCGTTCTCTCGAAAACTCGATTTTCATTTTCTGCACTCTTTGCTCCGTGTCTCCGAAACTCCGAAACGACTGGAGCTGCCTTTGCCAAAAACTAATCAGCACATCTCCATATCAATAGGAATCGAATGTTTTTTAAATAATTCGAATTGATTGATCCGTGCGTATGAAAACGTGGACGAAAAATGTATCCACACATTTATACACGCACACACACACACACACGGTATTATACCCAGGCAGTATTGAGTCTCAAATAACCAGACAAAAGACCTAGTATGAAATTGATAAATGTATTTTCCTTGCTGTACCAAGAAAAGGTACACATACACACATATATACATACATACATATATACATATATTGTTTCTAAAATATGCCAAAATGTTCAAAACCTGTGAAACGTAGATATACAAAAAAATTTATTTTCGATTTTTGGACAATTACTATAACTTACCCTAAAAATTCTTTGGCATTTACTAAACTTTTATTTAGTTGGCTTAAGATGAACAATAACCAACATTTTATTTATTGAAGTAAAACTTCTTTAGGCGCGACTAGAGTGTAAATCCGTACAAATGCAACGGATGTCCGTTACGCCCGAATAGAGATCTGTCGTTGTATGCGTAACGATATCAACGTTGTATGCGTACCGATATCAACAAGGAAATCGGCATAGATAAATAAACAGTTTAAAGTTACATCGTAGTACAAATCTTGATTTAACGAAAAATGCCTGAATCAGAAGAACATTTTACCCTGTTCCTTGAAAATAATAAAACAATTCATAGTTTTTATAAATCTTTGAAGTTATTAAAATAAAAAATATTTATTAGACAAGACAGATATTACAACTGTTCAAATAATGAGATTATATCGCCAGCGAAAAAGTATAATAAATGCAAGCAGTCAATGAATGTATGTTAATTTTAATTACATGAAGTTCTTCAAACACAATTATTACATGATGAGTGAAGTTGCGAAAACAATATTTGTTTAGGCGTTGTCTAACATAACCCACTGTGTGAACGATTATTATAGAATTTATTAATCAGCAATTACTTCATTTCTCTAATGAAGTTTCATTTCCAAATGCTTATTACAATGACAAACCGATCATGTCATATTTGAAGTACGACTTTATTTACATTATTGTTTTTAAATATTTTACATATTTTTAGTGCAATCATAAATATATAATTTATCATTTATCATTTTATAAATGTGTGTAATAGTTGACGACACTAATAAATGTGTGCATCACGAGTGTTACCATATTACTAATGAACATTATTCAGAATCGTTATATGATGTATTTATTTTAACTTAAATGCCATCTTGTACAGTAGCAAATAAGTTTTACTTCAATCGCATGTGAACCTTACGAACACTCTTTTTTTTAATAAAATTGTTACTTTTACGTTTTTTGGTACGATTAAGGAGCTGGTGCCTTAGTCGTACCACTTGTAGCCTTAGTCGTATTTTCCAATTTGCAAGAACTTGTCTTATAGTTCAAAACAAGTCATTTTCCTCCGGTTTCCTCTACAATCGCACGTGAAATCAATATAAATTTAACTCCAATGCATCATCATATCGCTCCTAAGTCGTAAATCTCAAGATCGTTCTCGAATGTCATTCAGTGTTCTTTACTATTTTATTTAAATTATACATTTATAAATAAATCACATACCATATAATTACTATTCTGAAAGTAATTGTTTTTGTTGACACGCAAACAGTAGTAGTACGCCTAGATAAATAATAAAATGATCATGATGATGATAATAATGATATATGGCTTTTGCATTTTTATTAATAGGTATCGATAATTGATACAGAAGGAAAAAGATTGATTATTATTATTATTATTAGTGATGTTCTTCCTGAAAGCAAAGATCTATGGTCAGAGTACCAAGCGAGATTCATTTTTTTAACTTACACTCTCATTTTTGTATTATACAAGAATTTTTGCAACTATCCAGAAAAGGCAATAAGTAAATCTTTAAGAAAATTCAACATTAGTGATTTTGACATAAACAGAGATTAATGTCGATACAACTTTCTTTTTAATCTGGTCCTGGTAGTTTTATATCCAGTGACTTCGGGTGTTCCTCGAGGTAGCTTTTGTACTTGTCTGAAACAGTTTTCATCCATAACGCCAACCAAATTTCAAATAGATGACTCAAAATCTAAATGGTATTTACTAAGTAGCTACGAACGTTTATGGTATTTATTAGCATGTTTTATAGCCAGATCACTGGTCTTCCGCTGGCCTACTTTTTCAGTTTGATGGTTCTATGACGAGTGACTTTCAATGATCATCGAAATGGTTTTGTACTCCTCAAAATGTGTTTGTGTTATAACACTATCCAAACTTCATACAGCTTCCTACTCCCAAAATTCATATAGCTTTCTACTCCCAAAATTCATGGTATTTATTAGCATCCTTTTTAGCCAGACCACTGGTTTTCCGTCGGCCTACTTTCCAAGTCTGGTAGTTTTATGTGGAGTGACTTTGGTTGATCCTGGAGGCGGCTTTTGGACTCGTCTGAATGAGTTTGTGTTTATAACGTCAACCAAATTTCGAATTGATGGGTCATTGTGACTCAATTGCTAGCATAATTTTTAGCCAGACCACTAGTCTTCCGTCGGCCTACTTGCCAAGTCTGGTAGTTTTATGATGAGTAACTTTGGGTGATCCTCGAGTTGACTTTTGTACTTGTGTGAGTGAGTTTGTATTTATAACGCCAACCAAACTTCAAATAGATTGCGGTTCCAAAATTCATGGTATTTATTAGCATATTTTTTAGCCTGACCACTGGTCTTCCGTCGGCCTACTTATCATTAATTCTGGTAGTTCTATGACGAGTGACTTTGGGTGATCCTCGAGACGGCTTTTGTACTTGTCTGAATGAGTTTGCATTTTATTGTTTACTGTGCTGGTATTAATGTCTTTGTTGATTAACCTATTGGGTCAACCAAAATTTGTTTGAATAACCTATTTTGGCATTTTTGAATTAAAAAAAAAAATTGGTTTGAAAGCTGAGTTACATACTTATATGCTGTGTGTCTAAATTGATGTAAAAACATTTTTTTAAATTGGTTCAGGATTTTTGGAAACAAAATTGGCGAAAAATTTAATCCATAACCATATCCAATTTTTTTGAAATATTGTCCAAAAATCTTATTTCTTTGAATTTTGATAAATATAAGAGTGAGAAAAAAACAATAAAATTTAGTCTAAACATGTTTTAATAATTATAAGACTCGATTGTTATTAACATAGTTTTCTTCCACAAATTGAAATTAAAACTAAATTAAAGATTAAATTAGTCGTATTTTTCTGCAAATTATTTAATTTAAATTAAATTTAGTGAATTTTTTCATTAAATTAACAAACATTGATTGAATAATGTTAATAAACTGACTTGTAAAATAATAAAATTAAAAAATTGAAAGTTGGTTGAGAATTCTACCTTCTTTTGTTAAAATTCCGTTCTAAAAACTTTTTAAATTCAGTATTTATTAAAACTAATACTAATTTTACTTTATATCATATTTTTTTTATTTTTTTGTAAAAATGTCTAATTTTTTTTGGTAACTTTGCTAAGTATTTAAAACAATTTTAATTCATTTAAAAAATGTAATTCAGATTTGTTTATTTACTTGTAATTACATTTGAAAATTATTGTAATAATTGTAAGATTGTATAAAAAATTAATAAAATCAATAAAATCATAACAAAGATTTATAAACCTTTTAAAACTAGTATTAGCTGATGCCATTTTTAAAGTTATTAACTCTTTAGTTAATTAATTATAAAACACTTTTTTAACCATGCAAACTTTGAAAACACATTTTAAAAATATTTATTTTATTCACAAATATTTTTTTTTAAATTTGTAATAAATAACCAGCTAAATTAATTAGCAACATTTTTGCAAAATTATTTAAGATAGGATATATATAAAATATAGTATTTTTGGTAAATATTATCATATTTAAAATGTTAAAAGTAAAATTGTTGTTCACAATAAATTATGAATTATTTTATATATCTTTCAAATTTTCTGAAAAATTTCTCACATTATTTAAAAGTAGATTGGAGTATATGTAAGGATGCATATGCGAGTCTGAATTTGATTTTTTTTCTAAAACGTCTAAACCGATTTTTAAAATTCAGGAGCTATTTGTGAGATTTTTTATAATCAGCAAAAAAAGGGAAAATTATTTTGTCCATAATTTATCCAAAAATCTTGAACTAATTTTGATAATCCAAAAACAGCTTGAAAACCTTCTATAATAATAGAGTTTATTGTCTAAATAAAGGAGCAATACAAAATATAATAGGCCTACAAAAAAATATTTTCTCTCATATTACTTCTTAGGCTCTAATTACCCCCTTAGGTCATACACAACTAAGGCATCTTTTTGTTAAAGTACAATTAATTTATTTCTTTAAAAAAAGTAGAATAAAAAAAACTTTGTTCATGTATACATGAATTTAAAAAAAATTAAATTGACCTAAATTTAAAAAAAAAATGACAAATCATCATATATATATTATCCAACTCTGTTTTTCAAAAAAGTTGAAGATCAATTACACGATACAAAAAATATAATCTTTATTGCAAATTGGATAACCGTGATAAGATAAGATATTACATTACAATATATAATTAGTAAGAGTATTAATTAGTAACCTTGACAACCACAAATCTTCATCTAGGAGATAAAATTAGATTGCCATAATTTTGCACATTTGAAACCTTAAACAGTATTTCCTTGGTCACCAAGAACCAAGAGCAATTTTATCATGGAGCCTTGGTTAAAAATTTCAGTTTTGTTAAGTGTTTTCGGTTTCATAAAAGAAATCCGTCCATCGGAACCGTTTATATCAAATTACATTCTCGGTGAATGGAGAAATATTACAGAAGAACAATTGTCTCAGGATGTGTATCCAGTAGGAACCTATTCCTACTTGGCACAATTGGTTTTGGTGTTTTTGATCACTGATTTCTTCAGATACAAGCCCTTGATTGTGGTTTGTGGTATATCTGGTATAATTGTTTGGAGCATGTTGCTATGGACGACAAGTTTGGTGGATTTGCAGGTTCTGGAATTTTTTTATGGTACCTACATGTCTACAGAAGTTGCTTATTATACTTATATTTATGCAAAAGTTGATAAGGAGCATTATCAAAAAGTTACGTCCCATACAAGGGCTGCTACTTTGGTAGGCAGATTTATTGCAGGTTCATCTGCACAAATTTTGGTGTACACCAAATTGATGGATTATAGAGATCTGAATTATATATCTATTGTGGCACAAATCCTGGCTACGACTTGGGCTTTGTTTTTGCCCTCGGTCAGCAAAAGTTTGTACTTCCATCGGGACGACGAAGTTAAAACAAATCTTCCACAGTTAGAACAAGGGAATACTACCCCAACTCACCATAAATCTAATAAATATGCAAGAGCTTTCAAAATCCTCTGGCAACATTTCCTATCAGCCTACACAAATTGGCATGTAATTCAATGGAGTTTGTGGTATTCCTTAGCAATGTGTGGGTTCATACAAGTGCAATCCTACATCCAAATCCTTTGGGCCCTTATAGAACCTGATGCAGAAAATTCAGGGCTCTGGAACGGTGCCATAGAGGCTGCCTTGACCCTTCTAGGTGCAGGTGCAGCCCTTTTGGCAGGTTACCTAAAATCCTACAAAGGAGGACTATTAACCTTAACAATTTGCTCATTCCTAGAAGGTGGTGCAATTTTAACATCAGCCCAGACTGATTCTTTATGGTTGTCATATGCTGGGTATATTATTTTTGGTGCCTTGTACATGTTTATGATAACTATTGCAAGTGCTGAAATTGCGAAATATTTGGATGAAGATAGTTTTGGGTTGATTTTTGGGATTAATACGATGTATGCTTTGGCTTTTCAAACAATTTTGACTGTTGTGGTTATCTCGAAAGATGGATTTGAATTGCAAACAAGGGATCAGTTTATTGTTTATGGTTATTATTTTATTGCTTTAGGAGCTTTATACTTTGTTGCAACTATTGTTATTTATTTTATTAGGCCGAAGAATAAAGCTCAGATTAGTTGATGAGATTTAAAATTCTGATAATCCTAGTTATGTTATGTTTTTGTTTAAAATATCTATAATTCTAGATGAATTTTTCTGGAAATTGAAATCGTAAAAAATATGTTTGACTAAGTTGATAATTAATTTTTGTAGTGTTAGCATTTTTTTCATTTTGAATTCATTTATTTTCCGAATAAAATATTAACAATTGTTTCAAAATGGATCTTAAGATATAAATGTAAATATTTAATTTTTCATGATATTTGGAAAATCTGATTACAACAAATATGTGGCGAAGTTCTTGGAAGCAAATAATATATAAAAGAATGCATTTTGATTAAAATTTGAACAAATAAATATTATATGAATGTAGCTGTTTGCTGAAAAAAAAACGATCAAAATATCAGTATTTATTTAGTGTAAGACTAATATTTTATTTATAGTTAGTAAATACTATTTGGAACTGATGTATGGTTTCCAAAATTATGAGTTTTATTATTTTTATTGGATTCTATAAATTATTAATATAAATATTTTCCAAAGTTTATAGTATTTATTATACTAGAATAAAATTGTTAAATTTATAAAAATAGTAGAAAAATTATACCAATATAATAATAACAAATAAAATATTTAAAAAAATGAAATACAAGTGTAAAAATACTAATTATTTTTGAGTTTTTGATAAGATAAGTTGACTGAGTATGTAATTAAATTTTTAGTAAGCGTTTATTTTAAAACAAATTAAATTTCAATATCTAAATATTCCTAAAAAAAAAAATTCTTATAAACTACTTCCAAAGAATTATAAAAAATATCAATTTGATGAACTTATTGAAAAAAATAGGGTGGCTTTATGTTTAAAAATAATTTATTTTATTTTTTTATAATAATCACAATAATTTTATAATATCATTTCATTTCAGAATTGATGTATTATATTACTGTTTTTTTTTAATCAACAAATTATTAACTGATTTTGAAATTCTTGATATTTTAATTTGTTTCCAAGAAGGAATTTAAAGAATTAAAATAACAAAATGACACGCCTATTTGCATATATTTAATTATATAATATTTTATAACTACACTTAAAATTGAATAATAGAGGAAGTAAACACGTTTTACAATTGAAAAAAAAAAATTGATAATAAAAATTAAAATTACGATTAGATAATATATTTTAATAATACTTCTCATTGCGATTCCTAATGAAGATATAAAAATATAAAAAATTGCCTGTGAACATTTCTTTCAAACTGAAATGCTATAAAATTTATACCTCATTCAGGCGCATTTTTTTTTAAATACGTGGATAACATTTTCATCTTATTTATATAGTTGCAAGATGAAGTAATTTGCTTTAATTACATAATCGGTATTTTTTTAAAAAAAACTAACATTAAATGTATCTATCACATGAATTTTTAAAATAAACGTGAACGAAAAATTTGTCACTTTTTTGCTAATTACAAAAAATATCATTTTTGATTTTAGATTTGATTGTTTTATAAAAATATGGAAAAAAGTATAAGAAAACAGATAGTTATGATATATAATTTCTGAAATCAAGTACTATATTATAATATTCAACTATGATGATTTTTTGAACTGAAGCTTCACTTTTGTAAGACACGATAGTTTTAAAATTAAAAAAAAAAGATATATAACTAAAAGAATAGTTTGTTTAACATGCTAAATGATGACATACGTACAGTGCCAAATACATAATAGTTTTTTGATTTATTGTTTTTCATTTCGAATTTAGTGTTTAATAAATTTTATATTTTTTGTGGTTACCTGGTTTAGTTACTGAATAATGACACGCATTAGGTGTCAAAACGTTTAATAAAATAAAAAAAATTAACTTTTTATTAATTCCACGATTGGGCTGCAAAATACTTCTTGAGACTTCTAAGGTGGTCCCTAATATGGATATTTTAGAATGCTTCCAAATCGATGAAAAAAATATCTGAACACTTGTGCTCCTAATATTAACTTCGCACTCCAACCAAAGTTTCTTGTTTTTTCCAACTAGTAATAAGTAAATACTTATATTATTAAACTTGTCAAATTTTTGTTGTATTTTTTTTAAAATTTATTTATTTACTTTGTCGCTAAGTCAAAAAATTATGAAAATCAAATAAAATTTTACCCATGTTATTTCTATAGAAACTTTGGTTGGTGTGCGGACTATCTTTAAGTTAAAAATAAGGGCTTGAAATTTCATTTCAGAGATTTTTTTGTCAATTTGGAAGCATTTGAGCCCCTGGGAGCAAAGAAATTCAAAAACATCCACCTTAAGGACCACCCTAGTAATATATATATATATATATATATATATATATATATATATACTAGCAAACTCGACGAACTCCGTTTCGCCACCAGATGGTTTCGTGAGAAAGATGAAGAAATTTTTTGTTTGTTTTATATTTGAAAAGAAAAAATTTGATTTTATCATACAGCAGTAATGAATTTATTTCGATTACAAAAATTCAGTGTTTTTTAGTTGAACTTCTCTAAGTAAATGAAAGTGAATCCGCAAATTATCCGTTTCATTGAAGTGCTCTTTGGTAAACCACATTTTTTGTTTTTTGTTCCGACGGTAACAAAACAAAGCGGATGCTTTTCCAACTCGCGAACAGGCAACGTATAACTGCCCATGTGAAAAACAATGATTTTATAAGTAATCTATTTGAAATTTATCCCGCAAACACTAAGCTATTGGCCTTGAGACTTTTTAATTGTCATTGCGAACGCGAGGCGATCTGGTAATTGCAATCGTTTGAAGTCAAACGGAAGTCCAGTCGGAATCATTGGTATGTCACCAAATCGCCAGCAATTTTTGATTGAATGGTGAAATTCAGTGCGTGTACATCATTATTCTTTGCGACAAGAATTGCTCGTTGACTTAACCAAGCATAATTCTGATAATTCTCACTAATGTCATTACTCGAATTTTTAATTACGGTGCGTAAAGTTCCAGCAATTTGGATTAAGGCACGATGCCATGAACCACTAATGTTCTTAGCTATAAACCTTGCGGATCTTTCCAATGAAAGCAAAATTGTCGAAATCGGTTCGTGCGTTCTGGAGTTAAATCGTCAGGAAGGAAAACCCGACTGATTTTTATATATATTTAGATATATATATATATATATATATATATATATATATATATATAATGTGTGTGTACATGTATGTATTTTCTATCATATATAACATGTGCAAGGGATGAAATCAGTTTCGAATTGGAAACTCGTTAGCGGTTTGGTTTGCCTTTCCTCCGGGAGGGTGAACGAACCCTTCGGGCAGATTGCCTATTTGTTCCGGAAAAAGTCCGGAAAAGAGCAGATAATGTTACACAACAACATGTAACATTATACATCATTGTTTCAATATAAATACACGTTGGATCAGATTTAGAGGAAAAATAATGGAATTATTTGCTGGATAAGCTATTTTTGTTATGTTATTAAACATATTTTTAGATCTATAATTATTATAGACCTACGAAAAATAGTTTTATTATACACATTTGTAATCCATAATTTTAATAATGGAAAATTTTTTTGAAATTTCTTCGTGACAATCGAAAAAGTTAATAATTACTCAATTTTTATTGATTAACTTTAAATTATTTTTATTGAAAAAGATTATTCATACGTCCCGCGAAACTTTTGCAACTTTCTTAAGCAAAACTGCCATTCAGAACTAGTTCATCTATTTAACAACTTGTTCGTTTATTTATTTACTTCTTCATCAACTATTTGCTCTTTATATATTTAAATTTTTAATAATTTTGAATAAATTCAAATTATAGAAATCGAAAAAAAAATCAAAACTAGTGGGGCGAATGGCATCGTGCCTTAAGGCAAATTGCTGGAACTTCCCGTACCAAAAAAATAATAAAAGATTAACATTTTTGAACAAAATTTACTCTGAAGAAATTAGATTTTCGAGAAACTATAAATTTTTGACAAAAATTTACTTTTTTTTAAAAAAATACATTTTGAAGAAAAATGTATTTTGAAATAATTTGGAAATTCTAAACTTTTTTTCCAAGCAATCGTACTATACTTTAACTGCATAGAGACGAAATATCGAAGCGCTTAATCGCCACGTCGCCGTCCAACGGATGAACATTGGTACGGAACCCATAGGAATGTAAACAAAATTCATACTTGTTGTTAAATTCTCTATAAAATATCTGATAATTTGATGTGCATATGTACTTTTTTTTTATTAGATCTCCGAAACCGCCAGACCTGCCTTCATGAAAATTTGATCAGTTCTTCTTGTTAATACAAGTAAAATGTTTTTTGAATTTTAAAAATCGGACGCTCCGTTCTCTTAAAAACCGTGTTACCATTTATAGCACTTTTTGCCCCGTATCTTCGAAACGGCTAGACCTGCCCCCGCCAAAAACTAATCAGCACGTCTCCTTATCAGTACGAATCGAATGTTTTTTGAATTATTTAAATCGATTGATCGGTGTTCCCGAAATCGTCGACGAAAATTTGTATCCGCACGCACACGCACACGCACACACACACATACATCATTTTTTTCTAAGGTATGTCAAAATATTCAGAAACCTTTGAAACGTAAAGATATATAAAAATTTTAATTTTCGATTTTTATGCGATTACTATAACTTGCCCCTATCTTTACGTTTCAGAGATTTCTGAACACTTTGGCATACCTTAGAAGAAGTAATCGACATATGTGTATATGTGTGTGCGGATACAATATTTCACCGACGATTTCGAGAACACGGATCAACCGATTTGCTAATTAATTATAGTTGTTTTTTTTGTGGTCCACATAAATACCATGTATTTTCCAAGTTCGATAATACTGAAGAAAAAATCTTGGTTGTCCACAAAAAGCTTCCATGACGCCCACATTTAAAAATTATGCATAATTCGTGTAAATATAAAATTAAACGTGCAAAACAGATGGAAAACCTGTTTTTTATTTTGTAATGATCTATATAAAATAGTTCTCCCGAGAATTTTCTAAATTTTCCATAATTTTGAAACAAATATTGTCCGGTCCATCTAAAAATAAGGTTTGAATATTGCGCCACGATTTTACAATATTTCGCCGTTAAATATTTTTTTGGCGATTTTTTTTGTATTTTTCTCTTGATTTTGTGTGATATTTATACACGTAGATTATTTCATCTGGAAGAGCTATTAAATATCAATATTCGTTATGATAGCAATATGTTGTGTGTGCAGTTTTATTGATTAATTCTACTCCATTTATCTCAAAATCGAAACAGTTCGTGTGTAACATATGGCGAACAGAACTAATGTAAAAATTATTACTTGTTGGGATCGATTTTATATTGTATTCATAATATTTTGTTCAGCTTTAGTTTTAGTAAAATAATAAAGCCTGATGGACCTCTGCCTAATACTAATTAGCATCATTCCCAACTGATGTCTTCCAAAAATTTCCAAAATCGGTTTAGAATTCTTTACAAAAATGTCTTACATAATTTTAGCTTTTTTCAATTATATTAAATAGTTTTTTCATAATTTTTTGTTCTGCAACTAACTTTTGTTCTGGAACTCTAATTTTGGTACTAAGATAGCTCTCACTCATACCAATAAATCCAAAACAATAATTTTGCACAGTTCAACAATTTATTTACCAAACTACAAAATTAAGTTAATTTTTATCCATATTAGCAACAATTCTTGGATAAACTAAATCAATTGCATCGACACCCATCAAAAAATCAATATGAGACCACAAAGTATGATTTACTTTGTATAATTCTTTCAAATTTGGAAGTTGTTCTGCTAAATACTCCACATCCTAAAATAAATAATAAAAATTTGAATGTAATTGAATAATAAAGAAATAAATTTAATTAATTAAGAATAATATCAAAATTTACTGATTTATTAAAAATATTATCGAAGTACTCTATAATGAAATAAACACTAAGATATATTAATTGGAAAATTGTTTAAGCTTGAAAAATAAAAATAACAATTTATTAATATAAATTTTTATCATTCATTTTATTCATATAAATTTTCATTAAATGAAATCATTATTTCATTTTCAATTGAGTTTTGAGAAAAAATTATCAAAAAAATTGACCATTATATAATTTTAGCGAAGACTGATAAATTTTTTGTGTGATGGCAATTTTCAATTAATTTAAAATAAATGCACATGTTCACTTAGCAATTAAAAAATACATTCACAAATCATTTCAAATAATTTAATGGGATTTGGATAAGAATATATGTTTTTTTTACCTTATATGATACGACTACATCAGCTTTGGAATAATACAAATACACAGGAGTTGTAATTACAGACAAATTATATTCCGGAGGATGAATATGGCCATAAATTTGGCAATTTTTCACCAAACCGTAGTCAAATTTCTGGAATTTTCCTGAAAAATAACATAACATATTTTATTGAACCATAAGTTCATGGAATTTACGAAAATACTTTTTTAAGTTTTACCTGATTTTACTAATTGTGCAAAGTGAAGCAATTCCTTTGCAGATCCACCAGATGGAATGTTTTCTAAAATTTCGGGAATTAATGTCTAAAAATTAACAAATAATATTAATTTTATCTTTAACCTATAGTATATTTAAAATAAAAAGGGTGTTTTTTTAAATTTTATATTCAACATATAGTATCTCCAAAAAAAAAAATCGTGTTTTTTTAAATCATGTCGAACAAATTGAGAACAGTCGACTTTCAGCCGATCATTCTTAGAATTTATATTTTGCACTAATTCATTGAATAATATTAATTTTACAAACGTTTCGAGACTAGGTTGAGAGACCAAAATTAAAAAAAAAAAAAAAGCATTATGTGTTATCCGTTACAATTTGTTCTTAAATGCACGTGCTTACGAATTGTCGGTGTCTGAAACCTCTATACAAGGTCAACTTGATGAATCATGAAATATCTAATAGGAATGAAAATGAATAGGGCCTAGTTGAAAAATAGATGTCGCTAGGAGATAAATATTTTTGATAGAAAACGGTTTGTTTATAAAAAAATTATTTTAAATTATTATAATTAAATATATATGTACACAAACTACACAAAAAATCACGAAATATTACATGGGAGAGGTAGCGGCATAGTAAAATATCACGTGCATTTATTTTTTACCTGAATTTTTGAAAATAAAAATCCACATGATAAGTAGATAAGTATAAATGACAATTTTCTAAAATATGTAAAACACAAAAATTACTTATGTCACCTTTAACAAAAAAAATTTTACTACGCTTAATGCAAGGTTTTTACATTCTTCAGGATTCACATTTTTTAAGTTCTATTAAGCTTTACTGAATATTATTTATATGAAATATAAGGCTTTACGGTATATTATTTTTTTTTTTTAATATTTTGAGATTGTAAATCATTTAGCACAATTTTTAATGCATTTTGTAAGCTTTCGTTATGCCTATATAAATATCCATAGAAATATCAGTATAAATATCAATATAAATAACGAAATTAATGTCAATATTAATGTCAATGGCGAAAATGGCTCAGTCAGTAGCATGCCCGAAGGAATCCTCGGTTCGAGTCCTAGCACTGACATAGAATTGTCATGAAAAATTGGATAGTATACGATATATAAAGATAGTATTTGATATAATAAAGATAGTATAAAATGTTAATAAAATATCGAAGTAAACATCAATATGAATAACAATATAAATTTAAATATCAATTCAAATATCAATACAAATATCAGCATAAAAATTAATATGAATAACAAAATAAATAATAATATAAACAACTATATAAATATGATTATAAATAACTATATAAATATGATTATAAATATCACTATAAATATAAATATCAATATCATAATAAAAGCAATGAAGAATGTTAAATTAAATAAAATTCTACAAAATACATAAGATTTTTACAGAAAATTATGAGATTTTACTGCCTTTCACATGATTTTATTGAAATTCATAAAATTTGCTAAATTTTTTATGGCTTTGCTGATTATTACAATAGAATTTTGATATTTATCTATGTTTCACTATATTTTACTCGGTTTTCAAACATTTCCCATTTCAAAAATTTGCTCAGTTTTATAAGTTTTTCACGAATTTAAGGAATTTTACTGAAGTATTATTATAAGATTGTAAGAATTTTAATAAATTTTAAACAATTTTAATAAACCAACATGAAATGCTAAATTTAATAATTGTGCAAAAATTATAAACCTTTACTAAATGATATAAAATTTTATTTACTACATTTTACACAATTTTTGAAATATTTGGAACTATTGTTTAAAGTTATAGAAATAAATAAGTTAGTATTGAATATTTTCAGGTGAATAATTAAATCATTTATATTTTTAACTAATAATTTATTTTTTTCAAATTACTTAGTGGAGTGGTTATAAAAAATTAAGAAAACGATAGCTTATATTTGAGAAATCATTAAATTGTAATTTTTAAATAAATTCTATATATATATATATATGTATATATATATATAATATATATATATATATATATATATATCATTTCCTTAAATAATTTACTTACGACATTGACTTGATCAGGATCATATCCAGCAAAAACATAATACAGATTCTTGCAAACAATATCTTGAGTCCAGTCGTCGTCTTCACAAAGCAATTTTCCAAGTCCTTCAATAAAATCCGATTGAGGAAAAAATTCGTAGAGACCAATCTGTTTTGCTGCCCACTAAAATAATAGTTAACTAACAAATATTAACTATTATAAATTAGATTGAGATCAATTATTCTCATTTGCAATAATAATGATGACTTTTGTCCAGCCAATAAAGGAGTAAGTTTGATTTATACTAGAATTACCTTCAATATTTCAGTTATTATTGTCTTGTCTTAAAGAAAAATGCTAATTTCATTCAAGAAAGAAATATTTATTTCAATATATAAAATTGGTACTTCAAACAAAAAATAATATAACATTTTTTACTTCTTTGGTATATTTACCCGTCGGCTACAGTATCCAAAATGCTACTTACAACTAGTTTTAATTATTTATTGGTCTCTACCTTGGAAAGAATAAGAGACTCCAAAAATTATTTCGAAAATGCACTCGAAATTCAAGTACTCTATCACGTGCTTAGTTTGTCCAAAGGACAATTTGTGGCCGGGGTTATAGAAATTTGGGCAGTACTTTAAGACGCGAGTTAATCGACTTTTTGGTTTAACAGTAAGACATAAAGAAAATACTAATAATACTGTGAAAATAAAGAACACCTATCTGACTACGTTCAGTAAACCTCCTAGCTAATTCGTCATTGTAGAATTTTTGCTGTTTCTCAAAAATTTATCACCTGGTCCTTTTTATCCTACGTCCCCTACGTGCCCCTACATCCAGGGATCAAACAGGTCCAATGTCTTATTTTTAGTTTCAAAGGGATTTTTCAAAATAATAGCTACATTATTGTATGTATTGATGTATTTTTGTCATAATTTATTTTTGTTATGTTAAATGTACTTCATGGATACATTTTTTACATCGATAACCTTTATCTGGTATTTCGTCAGAAATATTCATCAGCACAGTTGGAATGACTATTTATTTAATTTATCTCTCGTAAAATTACTCATTTTAGCTTAACTTACTTTTCATTTACTATTTTTTATTGCTTACACCTTTACATCGTTAACCTTGATCAGGTATTTCGTCAGAAATATTAATCAGCAGAGCTGGATTAATTATTTATTTAATTTATTTCTTGTAAAATTACCAGTTTTAACTTAATTTACCTTTCATTTACTATTTTTTATTGTTGTCCTGACAAAGGTGTATGTCAGGAAAAAAATTCAGTTGGTCTTTTTTACCCCACCCAGGTGTGAGCTTTTGTAAACTTTTTTTTTAAAAAACTGTTGAATTTAACTTAAAATTAATAATACATCTTATAAAATATTTAAATAATGTATACTTAAAAATAACATTGAGATCTCGTAAACTAAACAACAGTGCACACGACCAAAAACTGATAACGAAAAAATACTTTGGTTCTAAAATTGACAATGTGGTAGTTTATCTTAAAATATTAAACTATTTGTTATTGGTATTTTGCCTTGAAGCAAGTTGCATAAAGTTCTTAAAATGAGGAAAATATACCTAATTGATTATATACTCAACCCACATAAATTTCATTAAATAAACAAAAGAAAAACAAGTAGGGCGAATGGCATCGTGCCTTAAGAAAAATTGCTGGAACTTCCCGTACCAAAAATTATTTTTTCTTAAAAAGATTAACATTTTTGAAAAAAAAAAATGACTTTGAAAAAATTAGATTTTTGAGAAACTATAAATTTTTGACAAAAATTTACTTTTTTTGAGAAAAAGACTTTTTGAAAAAAAAAATTATTTATTTTGAAGTATTTTTTGGAAATTCTGAACTTTTTTCAAAGCAATCGTATTGCTTTAACTGCATAGAGATGAAATATCAAAGCGCGTAAGCGCCTCATCGCCGTCTAACTGATAAACATTGATGCGGAACCCATAGAAATGTAAACAAAATTTATACTTATTGTTAAAATCTCTATAAAATATCTGATAATTTGATGTGCATATGTCTAATAATCATTTTTGACGTGTTCCCGAAATCTTCGAACAAGACACACACTACATCCATTTTTTCAAGCAATGTCAAAATGTTCAGAAACCTCTGAAACGTAAGGATATATAAAAATTTTCATTTTTGATTTTTTTGCGATTACTATAACTTACCCTAAGTAAAGTTAATTATTGATATTATTACCCCTAATAGTCCTGAAAATCTTGAAGCAATCTGGAACAATATATTAGGCTGGTGCTTCATGAAGACAGTCGGTCCTAATCCTTGGTAAGATCGTACTTTGTCATTATATTCTGGTCTTTCTGATGCAAAGACGAAGTAGTCGTTATTTCCTTGAGAATGTCCTGATAAAATTAAATAAAATCATATTAAAACTATGTGTAAGTGGCATTTTGTTTTGTAAATTGCATGGACTTTCCGACACGTGTAAATAATCGATCTTATAAGATATCAATATATTAATTTATGAGTGAATTATAAGTATACAATAGTGTGAGAGTGTATGCCATAGTGTGAGAATTTTCGACATACGGTTTAAATATTACATATTTTACAAAAACGATATATATGATTCGATAAATCAACAAATGAAACTAGCTGTAAGTGGAATTTTGTCTTGAGGCAATTATGGCATCGTGCCTTAAGGCAAATTGCTGGAACTGCCCGTACCGTAACGAAATGTTCGAGGAATATTGAATGTTTTCAAATAGATTATTATAAATATTGTAACATTGTCTAATATTTATAAGAATTATATAAACTGAATTGTAGAGTTGAAATTATTTGTTTAAAGTATATTAGAACTATAGTCAGAATAAAAATAAAATCTGAATTATTTTCGATATACAAAAAACTAAAAAACAAAAAAAAAAATTGGAACAAATTTTTTTTTTCCAAAATCAATTATTTTGTTAAGACAAGCAGAAAGTTCTTTGAATCATTTAAATCGGTCGCTTAGTTCTCTCAAAAATTGGCATTTGATACATATTTAGCTACGTATCTTCAAAATGGCTGGGCCTGCCTTTTCCAAAAACTGATAAACACTTCTCCCAATCATTACTGATTGAATGTTTTTTTAGATCATTCAAATCGGATACTCCGTTCTCTAAAAAATTCGATTTCTATTTTCTTCACTCTTTACTCCGTATCTCCAAAACAGCTGGACCTGCCTTTGCCAAAAACTAATCAACTCTTTTCCCTATCAATAGGAATCGAATGTTTTTTGAACCATGCAAATGGGTTGATCCGTACGCTCGAAAACGTGGGCGAAAATTTGTATCCATACATACACACACACACACATCCATTTTTTCTGAGGTATGCCAAAACGTTCAGAAACCTTCAAAACGTCGGGAAATGTAAAAATTTTCAATTACGATTTTCGGCCCATTACAATAACTTACCCTACGGGAAGTTAATTATGCAGTCTTTTCAAATAATGAAATATAAACAATATAAATAAAGACATAAGTAGCAATATACATACCCAGAATGTGCAACTTTTCTTCACCGGTTGTCTCAAAAATAAAATCCACCATGGCTGGTACGTCTAATATTCCAACTTCATGCCAACTATAAAATTTAGAAAGAATTAGTTGATTGTAGTTGTATTATCCATAAAATATTACGCTATGAAATTATATAGATATTTGTAATTTTATATCTCTAAGACATTGATGGACCGATTCTACTGGATAACACACTAATGTTATGACAAGGCTATGCTATGAAGAACTTTCCATACTAAACATTGACAAAAGCCATATTGTTGCTATGCAGTCAGTCGTTTTTTCCAGATTGTCAGATAGAAAACCTAACCTAGAAATCGCTCAAATGCCAAAAAAACGATGTCACATAACAGAGTCTTTCTGACCCAGCTTTATAACATACGAGTGACGTTGCAGTTTATGTGTAAAACGTCTGAATGCACAGCAAATGCATGACATTTTGACAGTATTCAGTATGATTCAGTGGCAAAATGTATGGAAGTTGGAGCGTAAAATGGCCTTGCCATAACACAGCTAGTCTAGTATAAATGTATCAAAATATCTTGGTCATAAGAAGATACTCTATTTTTATTTAGATATTAATACGTACCATGATGCTGCTTTTCATAGTATTAGAAGTAAGAGAAAAAAAAATTAGTAGGATGACATGGGTTTTTACTTATTAGTAGACTATTAGACGACTTGTTTTTAATTGTTCTGATATGAATTTGATCTAAAAATTTGCAGTATTTAGAATGTCAAGTAAACCTTTTGCTATACCTAATTTGAACTTGACTAATTCTATTCAACAGAATTTCTTTTTAATTTAGTGGGTGGTCTTTATTATATAACAATCCGGAACCAACAGTTTTTATATCATTTTTTTTCTGATATATCAATTTCCATAATTGTTTTTTTTTATATTAATATTAGTTTGTTAGTAATATGGTATTATTTTACCTGAATTCCCAGAAGGCATCTTGGGCTGGATCCAAAGAAATGTGTTTCTTGGAGTTGGTGCTTCCTCTGGTGTTACTAAGCCAAACATCGTATCCTGATTCGGATAGAAAAAAACCTGTAAGTAATTTTTTTATTTAAATATATAATTATTTATGTTATTACCATACAAAGCGTCTAATAAAATTATATGAAAGAGAAAATTTCCACAATTACTTCGACTGTGTATGAAAAATACAATTGATTCAGATTATAAACACGTTATATATTAAAAATATTTACTGGGTATGAATTTAATTTAGCAAAATTTTAGTGGAAGTGTTCTTTTTTGAGTCTTTCGGGAAAGTTGAAAGATATAGCTTAATTTATTAAAATGGGACGTCCATATTGGTGTCTGGTGTCCAATATTTGTATCTATGAATTTATGATAATTAGACTTATAGACTCAAAGTTTCTATAAAATGTGTCGAATTTAAGTCTTTTTTACGAAACAAATCAAGTACAAGGTTTGTTTACAAAAGCATCTAGAATTGTTCATTGACTGACATTGTGTTCTTTCTATAAGCGTAAACGTTTTTCTTTTTTAAAAATAATTTATTTAGCGCCCATAGTAAAAATATAATTCAAAAACATTTTAGTGTTCAAAATATAAACAAAAGATTAACTAGCTGTAAGTGGAATTCTGTCTTGAGGGAATTATGGCATCGTGCCTTAAGGCAAATTGCTAGAACTTCCCGTACCGTAACGAAATGTTCGAAGAATACTGAATGTTTTCAAATAGATTATTATAAATATTGTAACATTGTCTAATATTTATAAGAATTATATCAACTGAATTGCAAAGTTGAAATTATTTGTAAAGTATATTAGAACTATAGTCAGAATTAAACATAAAATCTGAAATATTTTCGATATACAAAAAACTAAAGAAAAAAAAAAAAAAAAAAAAATGGAACAAAATTTTTTTTTCAAAATCAATTATTTTGTTAAGACAAGCAGTACAAGTTTACGCAGTTACAAGTTCTTTGAATCATTTAAATCGGACGCTTAGTTCTCTCAAAACTTGCCATTTTTTACATATTTAGCTCCGTATCTTCAAAATGGCTGGGCCTGCCTTTGCCAAAAACTAATAAACATTTCTCCCAATCATTACTAATTGAATGTTTTTTTGGATCATTTATATCCGATACTCCGTTCTCTCAAAAATTCGATTTCTATTTTCTGCACTCTTTGCTCCGTATCTCCGAAACGGTTGGACCTGCCTTTGCCAAAAACTAATCAGCTCTTTTCCCTATCAATAGGAATCGGATGTTTTTTGAACCATTCAAATCGGTTGATCCGTGCGCCCTAAAACGTGACTGGAAATTTGTATCCACACATACATACACACACACACACACACACATCCATTTTTTCTGAGGTATGCCAAAACGTTCAGAAACCTTCAAAACGTCGAGAAATGTAAAAATTTTCAATTCCGATTTTCGGCCCATTACAATAACTTACCCTACGGGAAGTTAAAAATGTTTTCTTGGGAAAATTTGTGTGTATTGTATGTGAGCCTATTTTTCTAACCACTTGGTAACGATTTAAAAAAAAAACGACTGCATCAATTCCAAATATTTCAAAGCCCTTTTTTTATAATCATCAAAAAAAAATAATTTATAACAAAAAAAATTCTTTATAAGTGATATTCTCCTGGTAAATGCACAATTTTTCTTCAACGATTTTGCCAAAAATCCTGAACGATTTTGAGAATTTAAAATCGTAAGATATTAATATTCAAAGTTGGATCTGGGATGTCATTTCATATGGTAAATTTTTCTAATTTTCCACAAATTATAAATAATGATATTAATTGGTACTGAAAAATCATAAACGTACTCATATTTGCAAATCAAATATTTAACTTCTTTAAATCTTCATACTTATCATAGATTTTCTATAATTACAGCTAATAGTAGTTTACATAAATTCTTAACATAATATAATGACATACTTGACATTTAGAAACTGATAATAAATTTTGTATATGAATAATTTATTTTGAAAAAAAAATAACGCAATTGTTATTCATTCGCATAGTAACAAAATTGCTTCATTATTTAATATATAACTTTCATGAGGTAAAAAAAATATTTGCTTCCAACATTGATTTTATTTTTAGAAAACTCACTAAAACTGTTCTAACTATAAAATTTGACTTACTATTAGGATTAATTAATAAAAAAATACTACTGTTAATTTAGTTTAGTTTAATTGATAAAATTGAATTTACAGTTATAATAAATTGGGTCTTGGGATAATTTTTATGGTCTAAGGTTGTTTTAAAAATCGATTTTCATTTAACACACAATATTTCACTTGACTAAAAATATGATAAAGGTAATACAATCGTTAAAACATCTTAGGTAAATAAATTCTTGAAAAAAGCGAGTTATTCTACAAAAAATTTAGGAGTGAAAGTCAATTGGGTTTATTTAGGTTTTGATGTGTTATTTTATCAAAATATTAGATAGTGAGAAAAAATTAAGTATTAAGAGTAATAAGAGTGAATTTAGATTTTTTTCACCCTTACCTAAAGATTTTTCTCCACTGACTACAAAATCAGCAGCACTTGAAAAAATACCATGAAGGACCAAAACTGGTCCTTTGGTAGAACTACCAGGTCTGTTCTTGGCATATGGTATCCTGTCGACTTCTAATAAATATCCATCGGCTGTTTGAACCTCATATTTTAATACTGGATAACCATGTTTTTCTATAATTTGTGCCTTAAATAAAAAAAATTTAAAAATAAATTTAAAACAGAAAAATCAGAAAAGTTTAAAAAGTCCATTATTATATATCAAGGAAAGTTTATGCAAATTTTCTTAAAGTAAAATGCCACTTACACCTAGTTCTTTCAAACCTGATTGTTTACCAAATTTAAATAATTAATTCAAATGGTTCATAATAAAGCAATCAATGAAAGTTTCTTACATCAGTTCTCTATAAATAAGTTTAAATCAGTACTTACCAAAAACAACTGATAAGATTCTTAAAAACTGATGAATAAAATTTTAAAATAAAAAATGGTTCATATTAATTTTTGATATTAAACTTGTTTGTCTCTTTTAAACAAAACAAATAAGTTTCTAAATAAATAGTTTACTACTACAATTCTAAAGTCAAAGCTTTTTATAAACAACATTTACCTCATACAAAGTATTGTCAATTATTTTATGAAATTTCTTATTATTTTCTTATTATTACCACTTTTCTTATTATTTCCAAAAATATCACATAGAATAAAGTATTTTTGCTTAAATACTTTCTAATATATTATATTTTTTTAAAATGAAAAACCTTAGAAGCCTTGGTCATGTAGCACTTACTAAATGTATATATACTTTCTACAAATTGGAATAATATATGTATTAAATAGAAAAAAAACTCTGAAATATATTTATAAAGTGGATTATTTACAAATTTTTGGTAGTTAATGCAACTTAAAGTTAAATTCCACTTACACCTAATTTAGATTTTGCAAATTTTTCATTATTTGACACGTTAAATGCCACGATAATATGAGAAATATTTAGACATACGACATGGTAACTTTATTAGACTATTTAGTTAAAAAAATGTATCAATGAAAAAAGTGATGCCAACATTTTTATGATTCTTCTATGACTGACATGTTTTTTTCTAAAATTGATTGTTTAAAAATTAGAAATAAAATATTAAATTCAAATAATCAAGAATAGTTTTTTTACATCAGGATTCCATAAATAAATCTACATCAGCATTTAATAATTTCAACTGATAAAGAATAAAATATAAAAATAAAATATTGCTTATTAATTGATTTAGATATTGAACATTTTATTGGAAAGGATTTTAAACAAAACAAATAAATTTCTTTCTTATAATCATTTCAAAGTCTTTTATATATACAAGATTTACCTTATAAAAAGTATGGTTAATTTTTATTTTATAAAATTGTTAAACCACTTTTCTTATTATTTCCAAAAATATCACATACAATAAAGTATTTTTACTTAAAAAAGTGATGCCAAAATTTCTATGATTCTTCTATGACTGACATAGTTTTTCTAAAACTGATTGTTTAAAAATTAGAAATTAAATTGAAAATTCAAATAGTTCTTAATGAAATAATCAAGAAAAGTTTTTTTTACATCAGAGGATTCCATAAATAAATCTACATCAGCATTTAACAATTATGACTGATGAAAAATACAATATAAAATAAAAAAATTGCTTATATCGATTGATTTAGATACTGACCTTTTTTTTGATGAGATTTTGAATAAAACAAATAAATTTCTAAATAAAAAGTTTACTCTGCTAGTTTAAATCAAAACCTTTTACAAATAAGATTTACCTCATACAAAGTGTTCAGTCAATAATTTTATAAAATTGTTAAACCACTTTTTTTTATTATTTCCAAAAAAATATACATATGATGATGACGTGTTTTTGGTTGAGTACTTTCTAATATATTATTATATAACTTTTTAAAAAAAAAAATAAAAAAACCTTAGACATGACCATGGTCATGTAGCACCTACTAAATGCAATATACTTTCTAGAAATTGGTGTAATATATGTATTAAATTAAAAAAAACTCAAACTAAAAATTTGCGTTTAATTCTACAATGTTTAAAACTTTAATTTATCAATATTATTAATTAAAAAAAATATGTGTAAATATCTTGAATTTTTGTTTAAAAAATAACTCACCACAGTCTGACGTCTATGTTCCGCCTTTGAAAAACCTTTTAGCAATTTGTCTTTTTTTACTAATTCAGTAAAATTTTTTGCATGCACAAATTCGTCTAAACAAATCAATATTAGTATAAACAATTCCAAAAATTCCATAACGTTTTTTTAGAAGAACATAAAATACATTATAATAAAAAATATTTCACTGCAAAATTTTCACCACATTTTTTCCAATTGCAAATTGCGAACTGTTTGTTGTTAAGTTTTATGTCTACAGTTGAATTTTTCTAACTAATAAAAATGAATTTGTTCAGTTTATCTTTATACAACTATAATTATTGATAATTTTTTAAACAATAAAGCAATTTTTTGCAGAAAACATTTGTTATCGAAGTTCATGACGTGTTAATTCGTGCATACGAATATTTTTTCTATCGGAAAATTTAAACTTGGAATAATTTAGTTAATAATATGTACTTACAAATTATTAAAATATATGTATATATATATATATATATATATATATATATATATAATATATATATTACAATACTTTTTGTAAAAATGTTATTTTTGCAATTGCATGTTTTTTTTTCAAATTACATTTTAAAAGTATTGCATATTTAGAGCATATTTTTAAAATATGTTTTCCATAATAATTATAGCATCCACTTACAAATTTTTTCTTATAAATATATTCGATTTAACAAATCTTTTGTTTTGGAATTCTCAATTATACAACTCCAGGATTGTATAAATTATGAATAATATTGAAGTTTAAGTTTTTTCATTATTTGTTCTATCGATTTCATATTTTGCATCATTTGTAACTTCCGTGGGGTAGTTATAGTAATGGGCCGAAAATCAAAAATGAAAATTTTTGCATTTCTCGGCATTTTGAAGATTTCTGAACATTTTACTGGCATACCTCAGAAAAAATAGAGGTGTTTGTATGCGTGTGAGTGTGTTTTGTATGTCCGCATTATTTCGTCCACGTTTTCGGGCGCACGGATCAATCGATTTGAATGGTTTAAAAAACATTCGATCCCTATTGATAGGGAGATGTGCTGATCAGTTTTTGGCAATGGCAGGTCCCGCCATTTCGAAGATACAGAGCTAAATGTGCAAAAAATGGCAGTTTTTGAGAGAACTCAGCGTCCGATTTGAATGATCTAATAAAACATTCAATTTGCAATGATTGGGAAAAGTGGTGATTAGTTTTTGGCAAAGGCAGGTCCAGCCATTTCGAAGATATAGAGCTGAATGTGCAGAAAATGGCAGTTTTTTGAGAAAACTAAGCGTCCGATTTGAATTATTTGAAAAACTTTCTGCTTGTTTCAACAAAATAATTGGTTTTGGAAAAAAAAATTTCAATTTGTATTATTTTAATTTTTTTAAAATTTTTTTGTATATCGAAAATAATTCAGATTTTAAAATGTAATTGTGACTTAAGTTCTAGTATGCTATAAACAAATAATTTCAACCTTGCAATTTAGTTTCTATAATTCTTATAAATATTATACAATGTTACAATATTTATAATAATGTATTTGAAAACATTTAATATTCCTCGAACATTTCAGTATGGTACGGGAGGGTCCGGCAATTTGGTTTAAGGCACTATGCCATACACCACTAGTTTGAGTTTTATATTGTCTATGGCATAGTTTAGCATTATTTATTAAAGGTATTGAAATGTATGTTTATATGAAATATTTGTAACAAGTTTCTTTTTAATTTTAAACATTTTATTCTATGGACTTATAAAATTGTTTAGTAATTGGCTTTCTAAAGTTATTGCCAGAAATTTTCAAATATTTATTTCTGACACTACAGAATTATCTTTAGAAGTTGTGAATTTAGGTGAACAGTATCTGTATTAATTTAATTTTGGTAGAACTCAAATTGTATTAATAATTTGTATCTATACTAAAATTTTACTATAATGTACAAACATTAAAAAATTTGCAATCAATTAAAAAAACATTGCATATGAAAAGTATATTTGAACCCTTTTACACAATTCAATAAAGTTTGGCTGAAAGTTTCTTATAGCAAATAATACAAGCACATATTGTTGGATTGAATTCTAATTTCATTTTATATTAACCAAATATACATATACATTAACATTTTTCCATATTTTTGGCAACATGACTATAAACCAATTCAATTGCATCGATGCCAAATAAATAGTCACCATGACCCCAAAGTTGGTCATCAACTTTGTGCAAAACTTTTACATTTGGCAACTGTTCTGCCGAATATTCAACGTCCTGGAAAAAAATAATAGAAAAATATTTTATAATAATGATTATAATGATATTTATGATAAAAAATTAAATGTATAAAATTTTGAAAGAAAAATCGCTTGTAAATATTGCTTCGAAAAACCTAGACGTTGATACTTCGTTCGTTCTTCCACAGAACTCCCCTTCCAATGAAGTCAGAAGAAATTTATAGGAAACTGATTATATATATATATATATATATATATATATATATATATATCAATTTACCTGAGGAGCGACCAGTTTGTCGTTATCAGAATAATACAAATAAGTTGGTGCAGTAAGTTTCTTCAAGTCGTATTTTGGTGGAGAAGCCTGTCCATAAATCAGGTTATTTTTTAACCATCCGTAGTCGTATTTTTCGAAATTTCCTGCAAAAAAACTGTAATTGTATCAAAATTCTTCGCTTTAAAGTAGAAATCAATACCAATCAACGCATGACTCTAAATTATCACTTTCTTATCACGCATTCCTGTGTGGTCAAAATTATTATGGTATTTAATTTATTTTTGTTTTATTAATCTTGATGATGAATTAGAACAAATAGTAAAATAAGTTGTGATTAAATTTTAATTCTTTCTGCATTCTTATCAATTTCAATTTCATTCCCAAATTATTTCCATACCTGATTTTATTAATTGGGCGTAATGGAGCAGTTGTTTTGTAGATGCACCAGCTGGAAGATTTTCTAAAATTCAGGAATCAAAGTCTAGAAATTGAATAAAATGTTGAAATAAGATGTACTAAAAATATTGACATCTTGTTAGTATTTTGGAAGAACGATTCTGTAAAAATATAAAAATGCAGACTAGACAACCTGGAAATCTTACGTCAACTTGGGACTTCTGAGGAAGTTTTAGTACCACATATCTATCAAATCTAATATTTCTTCACTTACTGCATTTAATTGATCAGAATTGTATCCAGAAAGCAAGAAATAGATATTGCTGCACAAAATTCCTTGAGTCCAGTCATCATCTTGACATAAAACTTTACCAACGTCTTCAATAATTTCCAAGGAGGGCAAAAATTCATTCAAACCAATTGCTGAAGTAACCCACTACAAAAACAAGATTTTATTCCATTGCACAAATTAAATATTAAAAATTATTTATAATCACTTCTATTTGGTGTCCAAATCGGGCAAGAATTTGAAAAATGATATTTGGTTCGTGTTTCAAAAAAATGGGTGGTGCCAAAGCCTGGAAGGATTTTAATTTGGAATTGTATTCTGGACGATCTGCAGCCATTACTACGGAATCTGTACATCCTTGGGAATGCCCTGAAAATAACAAAATATTAAAAATAAATTAAATGCTATATTTTTGAAAATTACATACCTATGAGATGTAATTTTTCTTCTCCAGTTGCATTAAGAACGTAGTCGATCATGGCAGGTACATCGAAGTTTCCTATTTCGTTCCAACTTAATAAGGATAAATGATTATTGAATACATGAAAATTCAAAAAGTTTGTGGACAAACCAGATAGCCTTTATAACTACATAGCAAAATAAAATTTCATTTATTACCTGAATTGCCAGAAAGCTGCCTGAGCAGGACTAAACGAGATATGTTTTCTAGAATAGGTATTTCCTCTGGCGTTGCCAACCAAACATCGTAACCAAGTTCCGACAGATATAACCCTAAATAATAATAATAATATTCTAATTGTTATTATATTTGATGACTTATGATATGTTTTTACCTAAAGATTTATCTCCACTGACCACAAAACCAGCAGAACTGGCTAAAAGTCCATGTTGAAGGAATGCAACTCCTTTGGTTACACTGTCAGGTCTCTCTTTGGCATGAGGAACTCTATGGAGTTCTAAAATATATCCATCAGATGTTTGGACATGATGAATTCTGATGGATAACCGTGTTTTTCGATTATTTCTGGCTGAAATAAAAAATTATTTTTGGAAATCGAAAAAATAACATTGTAAAACAATGTGATCATCGATATTGCATTTAGGTCAGTAAATGTCAAGTTGGTTGTAATGTATATTGTTTGGCTTTTACAATACAATTCCTGGGAGTCTCAAATTACTTATATGCTTATAAGCTAATATTATATATATATATATATATATATATATATATATATATATACATAAAGATGCTGAATGGGACATTTCACTCGATGATGCATCTAATACAACTCAACAACCAATTTCAAAAGATACGAGCGATATTTTCCCATCACATTTATATGTATATCGCATCGAAAAAGTAAACTAGTGGTGTATGGCATCGTGCCTTAAGGCAAATTGCTGGAACTTCCCGTACCGTAATGAAATATTCGAGAAATTTTAAACGTTTTCAAATATATTATTACAAATACTGTAACTTTAATTATTTTTGCTATCTTGTTATATCTGAGCAAATCAAATGTAAATCATAAATCAATTTATCTCCAGAACATTAACAATCGTCATTTCATTTCGAATTTTAATATTTAAAAAACAAAAATACTGCCTTTTTTACATAAAATTGAAAAAGTGCTTCCGTATAGTCACAGTCTAAACGCATTTGCAAATAATTCTGTGCGACATTTTCACTTATACTGGCGGAGCTTGGCGGCATTTTCACATTTTTCAATAGTTTTCACAAAATTCAAAAAGTGCTCCAGTACATAAACAGTCTAAACGCACTTGGCTAAACATTTACCAGAGTAGTGCTTAGATTGTGCTTAGCCTGGGTAATTTTTTGAATTTTTAATCCAAAATTACAAAAATATTTCATGGAAAATAAAAAAGATGTAATATTTTTTTATCCTTAAAAACAATTATTTTGTCAATACAAGCAGAAAGTTTTTTAGATCATTCGAATCGGACGCTTAGTTCACTCAAAAACTGCCATTTTTATATTTAGCTCTGTATCTACAAAATGGCGGGACCTGTCTTTGCCAAAAACTAAACACATCTTCTCCGAATCATTACAAATTGAATGTTTTTTAGATAATTCAAATTGGATACACCGTTCTATCAAAAACTCGATTTGTATTTTTTTGCATTCTTTGCTCTGTATCTCCGAAACTGGACCTGCCTTTTTCAAAAACTAATCAGCACATTTCCCTATCAATAGGAATCGAATGTTTTTTTGAACCATTCAAATCGGTTGATCCGTGCGCCCGAAAACGTCCATACATACATACATACACACACACACATCCATTTTTTCTGAGGTATGCTAAAATGTTCAGAAACCTTCAAACGTGAAGATATGTAAAAAATTTCAATTTCGATCTTCGGCCCATTACTATAACTACCCTACGGGAAGTTAAAAATACTTATATTATGTGTAAAGATGCTGAATGGGATATTTAACACGCAGATGCATCTAATACAACTCAAAAATCAATCGCAAAAGATACGTGCGTTGTTTTACGTCTTAATAACTAGATGTAATTCAGAGTCATATTTAATATTTAGCTAGTTTTCTATAATATAATTTACAACTTTACCACAGTCTCCCTCGATCCTGAATTTAAAAGAACTTTTTGCAATTCTGCACTTTTTGCCAAATCGCTGTTTGTGATGTTGCCAGCTTGGGAAAATTGTACCAGGCAAATAATTGCCAAAGTACATACTGCTAAAATCTTCATCTTATTTATTAATCTGGAATATAATAAACAAAATCAGTTTGCAAATTATATTATGCACAAAGTTATGAATATTTTATAAAGAGCGGGGTTCAAAGGTCTTAAAATTTATAAAAAAAACAGGAAAGACACATTTCTACAATGATGGAAGTTTTACTGCGCATAGTCCACAATATAATTTATTCAAAGTCAAATTGGACTTCAAAGTTGCTCTATCTAATAGTTTTTTTACCAAAAAAATGCGAATTCTAAAGATACGATCACCATTATAGGAATTTTAAAAATTGGGAAAAATAAAATATAAATATTACGCTATATTATATTTATTAAATATATTTCACTCACTTCTTCGAAATTCACACAATTTTTGACTAATTTTATTTCTATCACATGGCTTCACTTTATAATATCACGATTGATGAATTCGTTCATTATTTTATATAATGCGTATAATTAATTACCTTCAAATTATCTAAAATAAATTAGAACACTATCTCAGTTTTTAATTTAAAATAAATCTCTCAAATAAATCTTGCATTTAACCAGTTATACCTGCGACTCTGTTTGCATAGAATTTAAGAGTAAAATTCAAAGTTTATTTTAATTGCCATATATTTGTATTGTTCTGTATTAAATAAATGATGTACGATTTATTTCTTGGACTATTTTTTGGAAGCCAGAACTTGTACTTTTGTCGACTTTTTATCAAAAAAGGCTGCACCGATTTCAAAAATTTTAAAATCAACCGAGCAACTTGACAAAAAATTGCATTGGAGTTTTGTGCGATGATCGCACGAGCTGTTTCTTCATAATATTGGAAAAATGGTTATTTATAAATCAAAAACTATTTTTAACTTCCGTAGGGTAAGTTATAGTAATCGCAAAAAATCGAAAATGAAAATTTTTATATATCTTTACGTTTCAGAGGTTTCTGAATATTTTGGCATACCTTAGAAAAAATGGATGTATGTGTGTGTGTATGTGTGTGTGTGTGTGTGCGTGTGCTGCGTGCGCGTGTGCGTGTATGTATGTGTGTGCGGATACAAATTTTTGTCGACGATTTCGGAAACCCAAACAAGCGATTTGAATAATTCAAAAAACATTTGTATTTGTAAACACGATTTGTATTGATAAGAGGACGTGCTGATTAGTTTTTGGCGAAGGCAGGTCTAGCCGTTCCGAAGATACGGAGCAAAAAGTGCCGAAAACGGTAACACAGTTTTTAAGACAACGGAGCGTCCGATTTGAATAATTTAAAAAACATTTTACTTGCATTGACAAGATGAAGAATTGATCAAATTTTCATGAAGGCAGGCCTAGCGGTTTCGGAGATCTAATAAAAAATTAAACAAAAAATGCCATTTGACGGTTAAAAATGATCATTAGACATATGCACATCAAATTATCAGATATTTTATAGAGATTTTAACAATAAGTATAAGTTTTGTTAATATTCCTATAGGTTCCGTACCAATGTTTATCCGTTAGACGGCGACTCGGCGCTTACGCGCTTCGATATTTAGTCTCTATGCATTGAAGCAGTACGATTGCTTTGAAAAAAAGTTCAGAATTTCCAAAATATTTCAAAATGCATTTTTCTTCAAAAAGTCATTTTTTCAAAAAAAAGTAAATTTCTGTCAAAAATTTATAGTTTCTCAAAAATCTAATTTTTAAAAGTAAATTTTTTTCAAAAATGTTAATGTTTTAAAAAAAAAAATTTTTTGGTACGGGAAGTTACAGCAATTTGCCTTAAGGCTAGATGCCATGCGTCCCACTAGTTTCAAAGATACATTTGGTAAAGAACACGTATTCCTCTTTTCATAAATAATTGTTGGATTAATTTAAGTTGGAGTTCGAATTTAAGTTGGACGTATTTTATGAAACTTTGCACAGGGATAAAGTCTTATCATACATTTTTAACAATCATAAGCTTTGAAATTTGGATTATTAGGGCACGCACTTACGTAACACTTTGTCTGCGTATTTAGTGCTTATTCGTGTATTTAACACATAATTAAAAATATTATTTACACAAATCGGAAAGATCATATAATTAGTCTTAAGGCAAAGCGTCACTTCTACGTAGTCATATTTAATCCTTCATATCAATTAAAATCGGTTCAGTAGTTCAGTAGTCCTTTATGACCAAAAATTGTGACACTAATACTAGTGGTGTACGGCATCGTGCCTTAAGGCAAATTCATGGAATTTTTCGTACCATAATTATTCGAAGAATAAAATTTAGTTCAAAAAAAATTTTTTTATGGAAATTAAGGACAATTTTTTTTTATCCAAAGCAAATGTTAAGTCAACACAAGCAGGCAGTTTTTGAATCATTCAAATCGGATGCTTAGTTTTCTCAAAAACTGACATTTTTGCATACTCAGCACCGTATCTCCTAAATGGCTATACCTGCCTTTGCCAAAATCTAATCACCTCTGCTCCGCATCATTACAAATAGAATAATTTTTAGATCATTCAAATCGGATGCTCCGTTCTCTCAAAAACTCGATTTTTATTTTCGTCATTCTTTGCTCCGTATCTTCGAAACAGCTGGGCCTGGGCTTATGCTAAAAACTAATCAGCACATCTTCTTATCGTTAGGAATCGATTGCTTTTTAAACCATTCAAATCGGTTCATCCATGCGTCCGAAAACGTGGATGAAAAATTGTATCCATACATAATACACACAATAGAAAACTAATTTTATGCAAAATGTCACCTTTCCAACAAGCATAAATCTGATATTTTACAAGAAATCTATCAGCACAGCCATCTATCGAAGAAATAATGGATTTCTTTTTCTCCAAACTATTATTTGTTAATAATAAGACACTTTTTATATTAACTTACAGTAGAGTAAGTTATAATAATTCCAAATAAATTCTTAAAAATTTTTTATCAATGGATGTGTGTGTGAGTGTGTGTATAAGTGTATATGTGTATCTATGTGCGGATACAAATTTCTGTCGATGATTTTGCGTGCAAGGATCGATTAGAACCTAAAACATTACGAATTTTTCAATTGAAAAAAGAATAATTTCCATTAAAAAGTATATCTAAGCATTTTACACAATGCACAACTCAATAATTTTTAGCTGAAACTTTAT
>NW_020539727.1:12459296-12481992 GCF_003426905.1 Ctenocephalides felis | reverse complement strand
CTCATATAAATTGTATAAATTTGATTCAAAATCAAATTTAAATTATAGAGAAACATTTGTTTTTAAACTCTAATTTTTCTTCTAATAATGATTACTTAATAGCGATTCTTTAATAATTGCATATGTTTTATATCATGTTTTAATTCATGCTCTTGATATCAGGTTGTCCAAGATAAATTGAACGGCGTTTGCAATACTAAATCTCGTACCACCATTTATAATTTTTAAAAACATACATAATTTTTGTTTTGACTGCTCTATATAAATATCTTGTTTCAATATGTATTCACTTTATTACAAATAACTATATTTTTCATTTGCAATATTTAAATATTGTTGAAGCGGCACATGTAGTCACATTTTTATTTATATATTTAATATTTGTTTAAAAAACATTAAAACCAATATTTGGTTGAATCCCACATTTAATCAAATTACACTTTGGATTGAAATATCTGATAAAGGTCGCTCAGATCGTAATAAGGAAATAACGGAAATAAAATAATAATAAAAACATCGGAATATGCTAAAAAACTAATAATCTCTTCTCCCCATTATTACAAATTGAATGTTTTTTGAATAATTCAAATCGGATGCTCCGTTCTCTCGAAAACTCGATTTTCATTTTCTGCACTCTTTGCTCCGTGTCTCCGAAACTCCGAAACGACTGGAGCTGCCTTTGCCAAAAACTAATCAGCACATCTCCATATCAATAGGAATCGAATGTTTTTTAAATAATTCGAATTGATTGATCCGTGCGTATGAAAACGTGGACGAAAAATGTATCCACACATTTATACACGCACACACACACACACACGGTATTATACCCAGGCAGTATTGAGTCTCAAATAACCAGACAAAAGACCTAGTATGAAATTGATAAATGTATTTTCCTTGCTGTACCAAGAAAAGGTACACATACACACATATATACATACATACATATATACATATATTGTTTCTAAAATATGCCAAAATGTTCAAAAACCTGTGAAACGTAGATATACAAAAAAATTTATTTTCGATTTTTGGACAATTACTATAACTTACCCTAAAAATTCTTTGGCATTTACTAAACTTTTATTTAGTTGGCTTAAGATGAACAATAACCAACATTTTATTTATTGAAGTAAAACTTCTTTAGGCGCGACTAGAGTGTAAATCCGTACAAATGCAACGGATGTCCGTTACGCCCGAATAGAGATCTGTCGTTGTATGCGTAACGATATCAACGTTGTATGCGTACCGATATCAACAAGGAAATCGGCATAGATAAATAAACAGTTTAAAGTTACATCGTAGTACAAATCTTGATTTAACGAAAAATGCCTGAATCAGAAGAACATTTTACCCTGTTCCTTGAAAATAATAAAACAATTCATAGTTTTTATAAATCTTTGAAGTTATTAAAATAAAAAATATTTATTAGACAAGACAGATATTACAACTGTTCAAATAATGAGATTATATCGCCAGCGAAAAAGTATAATAAATGCAAGCAGTCAATGAATGTATGTTAATTTTAATTACATGAAGTTCTTCAAACACAATTATTACATGATGAGTGAAGTTGCGAAAACAATATTTGTTTAGGCGTTGTCTAACATAACCCACTGTGTGAACGATTATTATAGAATTTATTAATCAGCAATTACTTCATTTCTGTAATGAAGGTTCATTTCTAAATGCTAATTACAACGACACACTGATCATGTCATATTTGAAGTACGACTTTATTTACATTATTGTTTTTAAATATTTTACATATTTTTAGTGCAATCATAAATATATAATTTATCATTTATCATTTTATAAATGTGTGTAATAGTTGACGACACTAATAAATGTGTGCATCACGAGTGTTACCATATTACTAATGAACATTATTCAGAATCGTTATATGATGTATTTATTTTAACTTAAATGCCATCTTGTACAGTAGCAAATAAGTTTTACTTCAATCGCATGTGAACCTTACGAACACTCTTTTTTTTAATAAAATTGTTACTTTTACGTTTTTTGGTACGATTAAGGAGCTGGTGCCTTAGTCGTACCACTTGTAGCCTTAGTCGTATTTTCCAATTTGCAAGAACTTGTCTTATAGTTCAAAACAAGTCATTTTCCTCCGGTTTCCTCTACAATCGCACGTGAAATCAATATAAATTTAACTCCAATGCATCATCATATCGCTCCTAAGTCGTAAATCTCAAGATCGTTCTCGAATGTCATTCAGTGTTCTTTACTATTTTATTTAAATTATACATTTATAAATAAATCACATACCATATAATTACTATTCTGAAAGTAATTGTTTTTGTTGACACGCAAACAGTAGTAGTACGCCTAGATAAATAATAAAATGATCATGATGATGATAATAATGATATATGGCTTTTGCATTTTTATTAATAGGTATCGATAATTGATACAGAAGGAAAAAGATTGATTATTATTATTATTATTAGTGATGTTCTTCCTGAAAGCAAAGATCTATGGTCAGAGTACCAAGCGAGATTCATTTTTTTAACTTACACTCTCATTTTTGTATTATACAAGAATTTTTGCAACTATCCAGAAAAGGCAATAAGTAAATCTTTAAGAAAATTCAACATTAGTGATTTTGACATAAACAGAGATTAATGTCGATACAACTTTCTTTTTAATCTGGTCCTGGTAGTTTTATATCCAGTGACTTCGGGTGTTCCTCGAGGTAGCTTTTGTACTTGTCTGAAACAGTTTTCATCCATAACGCCAACCAAATTTCAAATAGATGACTCAAAATCTAAATGGTATTTACTAAGTAGCTACGAACGTTTATGGTATTTATTAGCATGTTTTATAGCCAGATCACTGGTCTTCCGCTGGCCTACTTTTTCAGTTTGATGGTTCTATGACGAGTGACTTTCAATGATCATCGAAATGGTTTTGTACTCCTCAAAATGTGTTTGTTGTTATAACACTATCCAAACTTCATACAGCTTCCTACTCCCAAAATTCATATAGCTTTCTACTCCCAAAATTCATGGTATTTATTAGCATCCTTTTTAGCCAGACCACTGGTTTTCCGTCGGCCTACTTTCCAAGTCTGGTAGTTTTATGTGGAGTGACTTTGGTTGATCCTGGAGGCGGCTTTTGGACTCGTCTGAATGAGTTTGTGTTTATAACGTCAACCTAATTTCGAATTGATGGGTCATTGTGACTCAATTGCTAGCATAATTTTTAGCCAGACCACTAGTCTTCCGTCGGCCTACTTGCCAAGTCTGGTAGTTTTATGATGAGTAACTTTGGGTGATCCTCGAGTTGACTTTTGTACTTGTGTGAGTGAGTTTGTATTTATAACGCCAACCAAACTTCAAATAGATTGCGGTTCCAAAATTCATGGTATTTATTAGCATATTTTTTAGCCTGACCACTGGTCTTCCGTCGGCCTACTTATCATTAATTCTGGTAGTTCTATGACGAGTGACTTTGGGTGATCCTCGAGACGGCTTTTGTACTTGTCTGAATGAGTTTGCATTTTATTGTTTACTGTGCTGGTATTAATGTCTTTGTTGATTAACCTATTGGGTCAACCAAAATTTGTTTGAATAACCTATTTTGGCATTTTTGAATTAAAAAAAAAAATGGTTTGAAAGCTGAGTTACATACTTATATGCTGTGTGTCTAAATTGATGTAAAAACATTTTTTTAAATTGGTTCAGGATTTTTGGAAACAAAATTGGCGAAAAATTTAATCCATAACCATATCCAATTTTTTTGAAATATTGTCCAAAAATCTTATTTCTTTGAATTTTGATAAATATAAGAGTGAGAAAAAAACAATAAAATTTAGTCTAAACATGTTTTAATAATTATAAGACTCGATTGTTATTAACATAGTTTTCTTCCACAAATTGAAATTAAAACTAAATTAAAGATTAAATTAGTCGTATTTTTCTGCAAATTATTTAATTTAAATTAAATTTAGTGAATTTTTTCATTAAATTAACAAACATTGATTGAATAATGTTAATAAACTGACTTGTAAAATAATAAAATTAAAAAATTGAAAGTTGGTTGAGAATTCTACCTTCTTTTGTTAAAATTCCGTTCTAAAAACTTTTTAAATTCAGTATTTATTAAAACTAATACTAATTTTACTTTATATCATATTTTTTTTATTTTTTTGTAAAAATGTCTAATTTTTTTTGGTAACTTTGCTAAGTATTTAAAACAATTTTAATTCATTTAAAAAATGTAATTCAGATTTGTTTATTTCACTTGTAATTACATTTGAAAATTATTGTAATAATTGTAAGATTGTATAAAAAATTAATAAAATCAATAAAATCATAACAAAGATTTATAAACCTTTTAAACTAGTATTAGCTGATGCCATTTTTAAAGTTATTAACTCTTTAGTTAATTAATTATAAAACACTTTTTTAACCATGCAAACTTTGAAAACACATTTTAAAAATATTTATTTTATTCACAAATATTTTTTTTTAAATTTGTAATAAATAACCAGCTAAATTAATTAGCAACATTTTTGCAAAATTATTTAAGATAGGATATATATAAAATATAGTATTTTTGGTAAATATTATCATATTTAAAATGTTAAAAGTAAAATTGTTGTTCACAATAAATTATGAATTATTTTATATATCTTTCAAATTTTCTGAAAAATTTCTCACATTATTTAAAAGTAGATTGGAGTATATGTAAGGATGCATATGCGAGTCTGAATTTGATTTTTTTTCTAAAACGTCTAAACCGATTTTTAAAATTCAGAAGCTATTTGTGAGATTTTTTATAATCAGCAAAAAAAGGGAAAATTATTTTGTCCATAATTTATCCAAAAATCTTGAACTAATTTTGATAATCCAAAAACAGCTTGAAAACCTTCTATAATAATAGAGTTTATTGTCTAAATAAAGGAGCAATACAAAATATAATAGGCCTACAAAAAATATTTTCTCTCATATTACCTCTTAGGCTCTAATTACCCCCTTAGGTCATACACAACTAAGGCATCTTTTTGTTAAAGTACAATTAATTTATTTCTTTAAAAAAAGTAGAATAAAAAAAACTTTGTTCATGTATACATGAATTTAAAAAAAATTAAATTGACCTAAATTTAAAAAAAAATGACAAATCATCATATATATATATTATCCAACTCTGTCTCTCAAAAAAGTTGAAGATCAATTACACGATACAAAAAATATAATCTTTATTGCAAATTGGATAACCGTGATAAGATAAGATATTACATTACAATATATAATTAGTAAGAGTATTAATTAGTAACCTTGACAACCACAAATCTTCATCTAGGAGATAAAATTAGATTGCCATAATTTTGCACATTTGAAACCTTAAACAGTATTTCCTTGGTCACCAAGAACCAAGAGCAATTTTATCATGGAGCCTTGGTTAAAAATTTCAGTTTTGTTAAGTGTTTTCGGTTTCATAAAAGAAATCCGTCCATCGGAACCGTTTATATCAAATTACATTCTCGGTGAATGGAGAAATATTACAGAAGAACAATTGTCTCAGGATGTGTATCCAGTAGGAACCTATTCCTACTTGGCACAATTGGTTTTGGTGTTTTTGATAACCGATTTCTTTAGATATAAACCTCTGATTGTGGTTTGTGGTATATCTGGTATAATTGTTTGGAGCATGTTGCTATGGACGACAAGTTTGGTAGATTTGCAGGTTCTGGAATTTTTTTATGGTACCTACATGTCTACAGAAGTTGCTTATTATACGTTTATTTATGCAAAAGTTGATAAGGAGCATTATCAAAAAGTTACGTCCCATACAAGGGCTGCTACTCTGGTAGGCAGATTTATTGCTGGGTCGTCTGCTCAAATTTTGGTGTACACCAAATTGATGGATTATAGAGACTTGAATTATATATCTATTGTGGCACAAATTTTGGCTACGATTTGGGCTTTATTTTTGCCTTCGGTCAGCAAAAGTTTGTACTTCCATCGAGACGATGAAGTAAAAACAAATCTTCCCCAGTTAGAACAAGGGAATACCACACCAACTCACCAAAAATCTAATAAGTATGCAAGGGCTTTCAAAATCCTTTGGCACCATTTCCTATCAGCCTACACCAATTGGCATGTAATTCAATGGAGTTTGTGGTACTCCTTAGCAATGTGTGGGTTCATACAAGTTCAGTCCTACATCCAAATCCTTTGGGCCCTTATAGAACCCGATGCAGAAAATTCAGGGCTTTGGAATGGTGCCATAGAGGCAGCCTTGACCCTTCTAGGAGCAGGTGCAGCCCTTTTGGCAGGATACCTAAAATCCTACAAAGGAGGACTATTAACTTTAACAATTTGCTCGTTCCTGGAAGGTGGTGCAATTTTGACATCAGCCCAGACTGATTCCTTATGGTTGTCATATGCTGGTTATATTATTTTTGGTGCCTTGTACATGTTTATGATAACAATTGCAAGTGCTGAAATTGCTAAATATTTGGATGAAGATAGTTTTGGGTTGATTTTTGGGATTAATACGATGTATGCTCTGGCCTTTCAAACAATTTTGACTGTTGTGGTTATCTCGAAAGACGGATTTGAATTGCAAACAAGGGATCAGTTTATTGTTTATGGCTATTATTTTATTGCTTTAGGAGCTTTATACTTTGTTGCAACTATTGTTATTTATTTTATTAGGCCGAAGAATAAAGCTCAGATTAGTTGATGAGATTTAAAATTCTGATAATCCTAGTTATGTTATGTTTTTGTTTAAAATATCTATAATTCTAGATGAATTTTTCTGGAAATTGAAATCGTAAAAAATATGTTTGACTAAGTTGATAATTAATTTTTGTAGTGTTAGCATTTTTTCATTTTGAATTCATTTATTTTTCCGAATAAAATATTAACAATTGTTTCAAAATGGATCTTAAGATATAAATGTAACATATTTAATTTTTCATGATATTTGGAAAATCTGATTACAACAAATATGTGGCGAAGTTCTTGGAAGCAAATAATATATAAAAGAATGCATTTTGATTAAAATTTGAACAAATAAATATTATATGAATGTAGCTGTTTGCTGAAAACAAAAACGATCAAAATATCAGTATTATATTTAGTGTAAGACTAATATTTTATTTATAGTTAGTAAATACTATTTGGAACTGATGTATGGTTTCCAAAAATTAATGAGTTTTATTATTTTTATTGGATTCTATAAATTATTAATATAAATATTTTCCAAAGTTTATAGTATTTATTATACTAGAATAAAATTGTTAAATTTATAAAAATAGTAGAAAAATTATACCAATATAATAATAACAAATAAAATATTAAAAAAAATTAAATACAAGTGTAAAAATACTAATTATTTTTGAGTTTTTGATAAGATAAGTTGACTGAGTATGTAATTAAATTTTTAGTAAGCGTTTATTTTAAAACAAATTAAATTTCAATATATAAATATTCCTAAAAAAAAAGAAATTCTTATAAACTACTTCCAAAGAATTATAAAAAATATCAATTTGATGAATTTGAAAAAAATAGGGTGGCTTTATGTTTGAAAATAATTTATTTTATTTTTTTATAATAATCACAATAATTTTATAATATCATTTCATTTCAGAATTGATGTATTATATTACTGTTTTTTTTTAATCAACAAATTATTAACTGATTTTGAAATTCTTGATATTTTAATTTGTTTCCAAGAAGGAATTTAAAGAATTAAAATTACAAAATGACACGCCTATTTGCATATATTTAATTATATAATATTTTATAACTACACTTAAAATTGAATAATAGAGGAAGTAAACACGTTTTACAATTGAAAAAAAAATTGATAATAAAAATTAAAATTACGATTAGATAATATATTTTAATAATACTTCTCATTGCGATTCCTAATGAAGATATAAAAATATAAAAAATTGCCTGTGAACATTTCTTTCAAACTGAAATGCTATAAAATTTATACCTCATTCAGGCGCATTTTTTTTTAAATACGTGGATAACATTTTCATCTTATTTATATAGTTGCAAGATGAAGTAATTTGCTTTAATTACATAATCGGTATTTTTTTAAAAAAAACTAACATTAAATGTATCTATCACATGAATTTTTAAAATAAACGTGAACGAAAAATTTGTCACTTTTTTGCTAATTACAAAAAATATTATTTTTGATTTTAGATTTGATTGTTTTATAAAAATATGGAAAAAAGTATAAGAAAACAGATAGTTATGATATATAATTTCTGAAATCAAGTACTATATTATAATATTCAACTATGATGATTTTTTGAACTGAAGCTTCACTTTTGTAAGACACGATAGTTTTAAAATTAAAAAAAAAAAAGATATATAACTAAAAGAATAGTTTGTTTAACATGCTAAATGATGACATACGTACAGTGCCAAATACATAATAGTTTTTTGATTTATTGTTTTTCATTTCGAGTTTAGTGTTTAATAAATTTTATATTTTTTGTGGTTACCTGGTTTGGTTACTGAATAATGACACGCATTAGGTGTCAAAACGTTTAATAAAATAAAAAAAAATTAATTTTTTATTAATTTCACGATTGGGCTGCAAAATACTTCTTGAGACTTCTAAGATGGTCCCTAATATGGATATTTTAGAATGCTTCCAAATCGATGAAAAAAATATCTGAACATTTTTGCTCTTAATATTAACTTTGCACTCCAACCAAAGTTTCTTGTTTTTTCCAACTAATAATAAGTAAATACTTAAATATTTTATAAAACATTAAATATTTGTTGTATTTTTTTTAAATTCATGATCAAAATAAACAAATACAATGTAATTCTCAAAATTTTAATTCACTTATAAAATTCTAAAAAACTAATTAAATTTTACTCATTGCGGATTATCTTAAAGTTAAAATTAAGGGCTAAAATTTTAATAGATTTTTTTTTAGTCAATGTGGAGGCATTTGAGCCCCTGGTAGTAAAGAAATTCGAAAATATCCATATAATCCTAATATATATATATATATATATATATATATATATTAGGGTGGTCCTTAAAAAGGTCATTTTCGAATTTCCTTGCTCCCAGGAGCTCAAATGGTTCCAAATAGATAAAAAACAATTCTCTGAAAGTTTTAGCTCTTTAGAGCGCAATTCAATCAAAATTTGTATGGAAAGAGCATGGAAAAATTTTTGAAAATTTAAAAAAAATGTTTTAGGCGTAACTTAACGACAAATGAATGAGTTTTATTCATTCATTTGTTCGCTAAATTACATCTAAAAATCATTTTTTAAATTTTTGAAAATTTTTCCATGCTATTTCCATACAAAACTTTGATTGAATTGCGCTCTATTTAAAAGACAATATTAAGAGCTAAAACTTTCAGAGAATTGTTTTTTATCTATTTGGAACAAGTTGAGCCCCTGGGAGCAAGGAAATTCGAAAATGACCTTTTTAAGGACCACCCTAAATATATATATATATATATATATATATATATATATATATATACGTGTGTATTCTATATCTCGTATATAACATGTGCAAGGGATGAAATCAGTTTCGAATTGGAAACTCGTTAGCGGTTTGGTCTGCTTTTCCTCCGGAGGGTGAACGAACCGACGAACCCTCCGGGCAGATTGCCTATTTGTTCCGGAAAAAGTCCGGAAAAGAGCAGATAATGTTACACAACAACATGTAACATTATACATCATTGTTTCAATATAAATACACGTTGTGTACGTTCAGAGTTGAATTTTATATCAGATTTATAGAAAAGGTAATAGAATCACATTGAGATAAGCTTGTTATGCTGTTACATCATAAAATATTATAGGCCTATAGAAATGTTGTTATTATTAACCCTCCGTCGGTCGGCGTGGTCTGGCCAGACTTTTTTCGACTTCAATTTAAAAAAAAATAATTCCAGTAATCCTATCGACTTGAAATTTCTTGACTTTTCCTAAAATTTCATTAGCTGTCGATCAATGGAAAAATCAGGACGAAAAAATGTACAGAAGGATAATTATAAGGATTTAATTTTTTTATACTTCGAACGGTCGGAAAGGTCTGTCTAGACCACCCATACATTTTGTATGAAATATACGCTTTTTCATGGTATTTTCTATTCAAACTGCGTTGTTTATATTCTTTGCTATGTGTTCTAACATGAATGTTAGTATTTTCATGACGAGAGTTCCTTGAAAACCTACCAAATTTATTAGTAATCGCAAACACTGAAAATCGGATGAGTAATGCACACATTATCAACAATTTTTCTACCCGTACTGCGTTCGAATTTTTTTTTGGCAAACCTGTAGTGAAATTATATTTTCACTTTGAGTTTTATAGCTCATTTTAAAGGCTACGCACGTCATTTCGTTTTCATTTGAATTTCACATTCATTTAAAAGGCGTCGAAAAAGAATAAATTTAAAACGATTTCTTGATTTTTTTTATATAATATAAAATGTAAAATTTTTATTATAAGTAAGCTCAACACATGCTTAAGACGGTAAGAAAAAGAAAAATCTAAACTATAAATATTTACTACTAATAATCGTTAATATATAAGACACCAAAAGCTAATTTATGCCATAGAAATGCATGTAAAATTAATGGTGGTCCAGCCAGACTTTTCCGACCGTTCGAAGGTGAAAAAATATCCAACCGAGGAGGGTTATTAATTTATTAAATTTTGGAATAGTGAACTACATTTGTGGAGACACGAACGACTTCACATCAATCTCTCACAAAATATATCATACAACCATTTGTAATAACAAATTAAGTTCTGATCCTAGACAATATTGGAATGTGACAAAATTTATATCAAAATCTTCTTATTTCAATACATCATTTTTTATACACCAAATAAAGTATATATTTTTATATCATGAGAGTACTACCTGCTGTTCCTACAATTGGTGACCCCGACGTAAAGTCTGTGGAGGGTGTTTTTCTCAAAAAAAATAAATAATTTATTCAGTAATATATTTTTTGTTTTCCTAGCAATTGTTTATTTCATAAAGTCGAACAAATTTTTTTTTAAAAAAAGTGTAGTTCCAAAACATTTTTTTTTGGGATATTTGAATAAGAAGAATAAACTGTTATTGAAATTCATAGTACTTTTATTGATGTTATAGCAGTGAGTATAACCAGCGAGTTATACATTACATTTTCTACGAGTACATTACATTTCTAAAATTTTATCGTGATGATTTAAAAAATTACAAAATCAACACTCATTGCTTATAGTCAATCATTTACACGTATTAAGAAGTATATGCAACTTGCCTTAACGCAAAATGCCACTTACGCCTAGTATATATTTTAACTTCCAGTAGGGCAGGTTATAGTAATCGCAAAAAAATCGAAAATGAAAATTTTTTATATCTTTACCTTTCAGAGGTTTCTGAACATTTTGGCATACCTTAGAAAAAATGGATGTATGTGTGTGTGCGTGTGTGTATGTATGTGCGGATACAAATTTTCGTCGACGATTTCGGGAACACCGATCAACCGATTTGAATAATTCAAAAAACATTCGATTCGTATTGATAAGGAGACGTGCTGATTAGTTTTTGGCGAAGGCAGGTCCAGCCGTTTCGATGATATAGAGCAAAAGGTGCTAAAAACGGTAACTCAGTTTTTAAGATAACGGAGCGTCCGATTTGAATAATTCAAAAAGCATTTCACTTATATGAAGAACTGATCAAATTTTCACGAAGGCATTTCTAGCGGTTTTTCCAAAGAAAGTAATATTTTGTCAAAAATTTATAGTTCCTCAAAGATCTAATTTTTTCAGAGTAAATTTTTTTCAAAAATGTTAATCTTTTTAAAAAAAATAATTTTTGGTACGAGAAGTTCCAGCAATTTGCTTTAAGGCACGATGCCATGCGCCCCACTAGTTCATCAACTATTAATTTCTTTTTATATTTAAATTTTTGAATATTGAATATTTTAAATATTGCGCCACGATTTCACAATGTTTCGCCTTTATATTTTTTTTCTATATTTTCAAGTTTTTGATGATTTTTTCTGTATTTTTCTCTCGATTTTGTGTGATATTTATACATATAGATTATTTCATCTGTAAAAGTTATTAAATATCAATTTTTGTTATGATAGCAATATGTTGTGTGTGCAGTTTCATTGATTAATTCTGCTCCATTTATCTCGAAATCGAAACAGTTCGTGTGTAACATATGGCGAACAGAACTAATGTAAAAATTATTACTTGTTGGGATCGATTTTATATTGTATTCATAATATTTCATCAGCTTTAGTTTTAGTAAAATAGTTCACTAATGCAAATGGGCTAAAGAATCTTTGCTTAATACTAATTAGTATCATTCTCAACTGATGTCTTACAAATTTCTAAAATCAGTTTAAAATTGTTTACAAAAATGTCAACAAGATGTTTTACATAGTTTTAGGTTAAAATTGATTTCATATAAATATCTTTTTTCAATTATAATAAATAGCTTCTTCATAATTTTTTGTTCTGCAACTAACTTTTGTTTTGGAACTCTAATTTTGGTTTTCCTAACTAAGATTGCTTTCACTCAATCTAATAAATACAATACGAGTATTTTTGCACAGTTCAACAATTTATTTAACTAATTACAAAATTAGATTAATGTTTATCCATATTAGCAACAATTCTTGGATAAACTAAATCAACTGCATCGACTCCCATCAAAAAATCTACATGAGACCACAAAGTATGATTTACTTTGTATAATTCTTTCAAATTTGGAAGTTGTTCCGCTAAATACTCCACATCCTAAAAAATAGATACATAGAAATATAAATTATAAATATAAATATAAATTAATTGAAAATAATATAAAAATTACTGTACATATATGAAACCCTCTTGAGGTTTGTTTTAAAAGATGTTTAAGCATGGAAAATGAAAAAAGATAAAATAGATTAATAATCACTTTTTGTAATTTAAATTTGATCATAAGAAACGATTTGGGTGGATTGCAATTTGCGCAATTTTCAACGTATGTATTTTCAATATTTTTAATATGTATTACTTATCACTTATGAAAATATCTACTAATTATTGCTACAAAAATTAATATAATTAAAATAACATATTAATATATTTTCTCACCTTATATGAGACTACTACATCAGCTTTGGAATAATACAAATACACAGGAGTTGTAATTACAGACAAATTATATTCCGGAGGATGAATTTGTCCATAAATTTGGTAATTCTTTATCAAACCGTAATCAAACTTTTGAAATTTTCCTGAAAAATAACAAAAATACAGAAAAAAATATTTTTTTTTTATAATAAATAGTATCAAAAATACAATGTGGTTCTGAACAGTTTTTAGTTTTACCTGATTTTACTAATTGTGCAAAGTGAAGCAATTCCTTTGCAGATCCACCAGATGGAATATTTTCTAAAATTTCAGGAATTAAAGTCTGAAAATGAATGAATGACATCATTTTTCAGTTAAATTGTTCAGTTCATCAATAAATTGTTACAGTTATTCTAAGTACAGTAAAATTATATAAAAAGAAATTATAAATGATAAACTCGAAATATTTACTAAAAATTCTATAATATTCAGTAAAATATTATGTAGAATTTCGTAAATTCTGTAAATGGTACCAAATAGCTTCAAATCTAGTAAAACCTTATCTTTTGCTAAATTTAAAAAATCTTACTAATTTTAGCATATTTTTGCATCCAAATATTAAACTAGTATTGAATGGTAGTGAAATTATAGAAAATGTTGTAAAATATTAATATTCATTGAAAATTTTATATTTTTCGTGAAATTTTATGAATTTTAGAAAATATTATAAATCGTATAATGAACATTTAAAAAATTAAGCGTAATATTCAGTAAAAATCTTACAATTATAGTATAATCTTATAAAATTTAACTAATTTTTTTAATCGTATAATAAAAATGTATAAATCGAAGTAAATCTGAGTGAATCTTGTATGTTACAAAAATTAATTAAAAATTGCTTTTTATAATCGTATAATCAAATGTATTTTAATATTATGTTAAATATAGTTAAATCTCAAATAACTTTCTCATTTATCAAAAATTCAGCTAATTTCGTAAATCGTATATTAAAATTGTATAAAATACACTGAAATTGTGTGAAGTGGAGTAAAACTCAGTGATTTTTTTTTGTTAGAATATATTTTTGTTAACCAAGACCTTAATGTCTAGTAAAAATATTTTTCTAAATTTATTATATTTAACTGTTTTTATAAAATCCTATAATTTGACTAAAACGTAGAAAAATCTCAAAAAATTCAGTTAAAATGCTTTGATAAATATTCAGTAAAATCTTATAAAATCTAGCAAATTTTGTAAATTGTATATTGAAATTATCTGAATTACATCAAAATAGTGTGAAATATAGTAAATACTGTGAAAAATCTTACAATTAATGAAATTTTATAAATTCCAAAATTTTTAGATTCGTTAATAAATCAGTTTAAAATTTATTAAAAACTTATAAAATCTAATAATATTTTACAATATTTTTGTACTATTTGTATTTTATAATAAAATGTTATTAAAATTTTGTCAAAAATCTTGGAAACCAAACAAAATATAAAATAATGGCACAAATATCTTAGTATATCTTATCAAAAACGTTAGTGTAAAGTCAAAAAGTAAATTCAGACATTTGTAACTAACATATGTGGCATGAAAAATAGTGCTTTGCTAGGAATTTTGGCAAAAAAATAATCTGCTTAAACTTACAAATTATATATATATATATATATATATATATATATATATATATATAAATAATTAACTTCCCGTAGGGCAAGTTATAGTAATCGCAAAAAAATCGAAAATGAAAATTTTTATATATCTTTACGTTTCAAAGGTTTCTGAACATTTTGGCATACCTTAGAAAAAATGGATGTATGTGTGTGTGTGTGTGTGTGTGTGTATGTGGTGTGTATGTGTGTGTGTATGTGTGGTGTATGTATGTACGTGTGTGTATGTATGTGCGGATACAAAATTTCGTCGACGATTTCGGGAACAAGGATCAACGATTTGAATAATTCAAAAAACATTCGATTCGTATTGATAAGGAGACGTGCTGATTAGTTTTTGGCGAGGAAGGGTCTAGCCGTTCCGAAGATACGGGGCAAAAAGTGCCTAAAACGGTAACTCAGTTTTTAAGAGAACGGAGCGTCCGATTTAAATAATTCAAAAAACATTTTACTTGTATTACAAGATGAAAAATCGATAAAATTTTCATAAAGGTAGGTCTAGCGGTTTCGGAGATATGGAGGAAAAAGTAAAAAAATTAGCCATTTGGCGGTCAAAAATAATCATTAGACAATATGACATCAAATATCAGATATTTTATAGAGATTTTAATAATAAGTATACATTTGTTAACATTCCTATGGGTTCCGTACCAATGCTTATGCGTTAGACAGCGACGCGGCGCTTACGCGCTTTATATTTTTTCCATATGCAGTTAAATCAGTACGATTGCTTTGAAAAAAAGTTCAGATCTTCCACAATATGTCAAAATAAAGAGAAAAAAAATATTTGTTTTCAAAAAAAAAATTAAATTTTTTTTTTCAAAAAAAAATTAAAAAAAAAAATTTTTTTTCAAAAAAAGTAATTTTTTGTCCATATATATAATCTTATTTTTCAAAGTACATTTTTTTCAAAAATGTTAATCGTTTTTAAAAAATTAATAATTTTTGGTACGGGAAGTTCCAGCAATATGCCTTAAGGCACGATGCCTTAATTACCTTAAGACAGAATTCCACTTACAGCTAGTTTATTTTTTTAAATAATTACTTACGGCATTGACTTGATCAGGATCGTATCCAGCAAAAACATAATAAAGATTTTTGCAAACAATATCTCGAGTCCAGTCGTCGTCTTCACAAAGTAATTTTCCAAGTCCTTCAATAAAATCTGATCGAGGAAAAAATTCGTTGAGACCAATTTGTTTTGCTGCCCACTAAAATAATAGTTGGTTAATAAATAATATATAATATTAATAAATAATCTACATATATATATATATATATATATAATTATATATATATATATAATATAATTATATATATATATATATATAAATAAGTCCGGTTTTCCTTCCTGACAATTTTGCATTCGTTGGAAAGGTCTCGGGCTCCGCAAGGTTTATAGCTAAGAAAATTAGTGGTGCATGGCATCGTGGCATTTAGAAAATCATTGTTTTTCACATGGGCAGTTATACGTTGCCTGTTCACGAGTTGGAAAACCATCGGCTTTGTTTGTGTTAACGTCAGACCAAAAAACAAACTAGTTGGTTTGGTATTTAGCCTTGAGGCAAATTACATGAACTTCCCGATATGTGTAAATAATCGACTTGATCAAAAAATGTGTAAATAATATACTTCATCAATTCATTTTCAAAAAAAAACGAAATAATTTTAGCAAAGTTTGACGAATTTTAAATTAAAACTACTTGTTGTAAGGCCGTAATATTACAGTAAGTTCTGTAAAGACCATGATGTATATCGCCAAAAAAAGTTCCATGAAAAACGGCTTAATTTTTTTTTTTTTAACAGTTAATTACAAGAAAACGGCTCGGTAGATTTTCACCTAAAATTAATCAGTACCATTCCCATCTAATATTTTCGAACAGTTTTTGATTTTTCAAAATCGGTTCGGTAGGATGAGCTTAAATGTGGACGAAATTTTAACACTTTTTTTCAACAGTTAATTACAAGAAAACGGCTCGGTAGATTTTCACCTAAAATTAATCAGTACCATTCCATCTAATATCTTTCGAACAGTTTTGATTTTTCAAAATCGGTTCGGTAGGATGAGCTTAAAGTGGACGAAATTTTAACACTTTTTTTCAACAGTTAATTACAAGAAAAACGGCTCCGGTGGTAGATTTTCACCTAAAATTAATCAGTACCATTCCCATCTAATATCTTTCGAACAGTTTTTGATTTTTCAAAATCGGTTCGGTAGGATGAGCTTAAATGTGGACGAAATTTTAACACTTTTTTTTCAACAGTAATTACAAGAAAACGGCTCGTGTAGATTTTCACCTAAAATTAATCAGTACATCCACTAATATCTTTCGAACAGTTTTTGATTTTTCAAATCGGTTCGGTAGGATGAGCTTAAATGTGGACGAAATTTTAACACTTTTTTCAACAGTTAATTACAAGAAAACGGCTCGGTAGATTTCACCTAAAATTAATCAGTACATTCCCATCTAATATCTTTCGAACAGTTTTTGATTTTTCAAAATCGGTTCGGTAGGATGAGCTAAATGAGACGAAAATTTAACACTTTTTTTCAACAGTTAATTACAAGAGAAAACGGCTCGGTAGATTTTCACCTAAAATTAATCAGCATCATTCCCAAATTGATATCTTTCGAACAGTTTGATTTTTCAAAATCGGTTCGGTAGGTAGGATGAGCTTAAATGTGGACGAAAATTTAACACTTTTTTTCAACAGTTAATTACAAGAAAAACGGCTCGGTAGATTTTCACCTAAAATTAATCAGACCATTCCCATCTATATCTTCGAACAGTTTTTGATTTTCAAAATCGGTTCGGTAGGAGAGCTAAATGTGGACGAAATTTTAACACTTTTTTTCAACAGTTAATTACAAGAAAACGGCTCGGTAGATTTTCACCTAAAATTAATCAGTACCATTCCCATCTAATATCTTTCGAACAGTTTTGATTTTTCAAAATCGGTTCGGTAGGATGAGCTTAAATGTGGACGCGAAATTTAACACTTTTTTCAACAGTTAATACAAGAAAACGGCTCGGTAGATTTTCACCTAAAATTAATCAGTATCATTCCCAATGATATCTTTCGAACAGTTTTTGATTTTTCAAAATCGGTTCGGTAGGATGAGCTTAAATGTGGACGAAAATTTAACACTTTTTTTCAACAGTTAATTACAAGAAAACGGCTCGGTAGATTTTCACCTAAAATTAATCAGCACCATTCCCAACTAATATCTTTCGAACAGTTTTTGATTTTTAAAATCGGTCGGTAGGATGAGCTTAAATATGTACGAAAAGTTTTTTCGAATTACAAAGAAACGGCTTGTCGGATCGTTGCACAAAACTGACAAACGATAGTCCTCACCGAAATACATCAAATGGCTTTTAAATTTCTAAAATCGGTTCAGGCGTTTTTGAGAAAACGTCGATCAAAAGTCTAATTTTGACAAATGCCAAAAAGACCATACTGATTTTTGCAAACTTTGACGAATTTTTAAAGCTGAACCAGTTGTCGTAGGGCCGTAATATTTTAGTATGACCTAGAAAACTATGGTATCTTTCGTCAAAAAAATAATCATAAAAATCGTCAAAATTTTTTTTTTAAAAACTTTATTACAAGAAAACGGCCCGGCCGATCTTTACCAAAAACTAATCAGCACGATTCCCAACCAATATCTATCGAACGGTTTTTGAATTTTCAGAATCGATTCAGAATTGCGGGCTGAAACGTGGACGAAAAATTTTTCACTTTTCTGCAATTTACAAAGAAGCGGCTCGGCCGATCGCCGCACAAAACTCAGAGATGATAGTCCTCATCGAGATACATCAAATGGCTTTTAAATTTTTGAAATCGGTCCAACCGTTTTGGAGAAAACGTCGATTTACGGCAAAAAATCTGTTCACCACACACACACACACATACACACACACACACACACACATACTTTTTCCAAATTTGGTCTCATTCGATTCAGAATGGCTCGAAACGTCGAGAAAACATAAAATTAGCGATTCGGATTTTTTGATGAAAACATAAACTTCTCCTTCGGGAAGTTAAAAATGTGGTTTACCAAAGAGCACTTCAATGAAACGGATAATTTGCGGATTCATTTTCATTTACTTAGAGAAGTTCAACTAAAAAACACTTCATTTTTGTAATCGAAATAAATTCATTACTGTTCTGTAATAAAATCAAATTTTTCCTTTTAAAATATAAAACAAACAAAAACATTTTTCATCTTTCTCACGAAACCATCTGGTGGCGAAACGGAGTTCGTCGGGTTTGCTAGTCTTATATATAAAAATGAATCGCAAAATGTTGGTAAGCGCAAAACTCAACAACGCCTGGACCAATTTTGCCAATTCTTTCTTTAGAATGTTCGTTGAAGTCCAAGGATGGTTCTTACGGCGAGAAAAAATCGAATAATTTTCGGCAAAACCCTAAAAACAGACCTTTTTTTCTTCACATACGAACATTTTCTAACTAAAACGTAGAATCAATTTGAGCTTTATTGCTATAATATAAAGTTCATATTAAATAACAAGCACCCAATGTATACTCCTTCTGAACGATTATTCGGATTTTGATAAATCTTTCTGAAGTTTATTAAGGAAATTTTCTACGATGTATGTGATTATAAAGTACTGGGATGTATGTGCAATATTATAGATATAAATTCTAATTCAGTTCTACATTTAACATCGCTCATCTATTATTATAAATGTATATGCATTTTGACATGAAGAGTAATTTAAAAAACAATAATTATTTTTAGGTAAACGGCAAATACAGGACAACGTCAGTCGGGTCATCTAGTATATAACCATATACATAAATATAACCATAAACAATAATGCAGAAATTAAAATTAGGTTAAAATAAATTATTCCCATTTCCAATAATGATTATGACTAGTGCAGAGACAATAAAGGAGTAAGTTTGATTTAGAGTAGAATTACCTTCAATATTGATGTACATTTAATTTTGCAACTTGTCTCAAGGCAAAATGTCACTTACAACTAGTTCATTTATTTATTGGTCTCTACCTTGTAAAGGATAAGAGACTCCAAAAATTGTTTCGAAACTGCTCTCGAAATTCAAATACTATATTGCGTCACGTTCCTTTGTTTGAACGAACAATTTGTGGCGGTGGTTAAGAAGTTCGGGTTGTATTTTAAGACGCGAGATAACCGACTTCTTAGTTTAACAGTAAGAAAAAAAAACATCATGAAAAAAATACTAATCATACTGTAAAAACTTATACAAAAAACACGTATCAAACTAGTGGGGCGCATGGCATCGTGTCTTAAGGCAAATTGCTGGAACTTCCCGTACCAAAAGTTATTTTCTTTAAAAAGATTAACATTTTTGAGAAAAATTTACTCTGAAAAATTAAATTTTTGAGAAACTATAAATTTTTGACAAGGACTTCCTTTTTTGGAAAAAAAAAAAGGACTTTTTGAAGAAAAATTTATTTTGAAATATTTTGGAAATTCTGAAGCGCGCAAGCGCCGCGTCGCCGTCTAACGGGTAAACACTGGTACGAAACCCATAGGAATGTAAAAAATTTTATACTTATTGTTGAAATCTCTATAAAATATCTGATCATTTGATGTGCATATGCCTAATGATCATTTTTAACCGTCGAATTGCATTTTTTTTCACTTTTTTCATTAAATGCTAGACCTGCCTTCATGAAAATTTGATCAATTCTTCATCTTGTCAATACAAGTGAAATGTTTTTTGAATTATTCTAATCGGACGCTCCGTTCTCTTAAAAACTGAGTTACCGTTTTTGGCACTTTTTGCCCATATCTTCGGAACGGCTAGACCTGCCTTCGTCAAAAACTAATGAGCACGTCTTCTTATCAATACGAATCGAATGTTTTTTGAATTTTCAAAGCGGTTGATCCGTGTTCCCGAAATCGTCGACGAAAATTTGTATCCGCACATACATACAAACACGCACACACACACACACACACCACACATCCATCCATTTTTTCTAAGGTATGCCAAAATATTCAGAAACCTCTGAAACGTAAAGATATGCATTTTCGATTTTTTTGCGATTACTATAACTTACCCTACGGGAGAAATTAATAATGTTAAAAATATATAAAATACTGAACTTATATTTCAAATAAGATATTGATTATTCTCGTTGCCTAAAGGTTTTTTTTTCAATATGTTTCTTTCATTAGTCCACATTATATTAATCGTATGTCGAGCAAATAGTCTTAACCCAGATTATTTTCATCAAACAAATTTTTATCAAAATTGTAAGTAAATTAAAGATTACCCCTAATATTCCTGAAAATCTTGAAGCAATTTGCGCGAATATATTAGGCTGGTGCTTCATGAAGACAGTTGGTCCTAATCCTTGGTAAGATCGTACTTTATCATTGTATTCTGGTCTTTCTGATGCAAAGACAAAATAGTCGTTATTTCCTTGAGAATGTCCTTGAATAAAAATAAATAAAATCACATAAATTAATAATAAATATAGACCAAGGGTGAAAGAAACTAGAACTTGAAAATTTGGGATAGGAGATCTAAATAAAAAAAGAGTACATTTTTATAACAAAGACATATTTGATACATTTATACTAGACTAGTGTATCAAGATTAATGGACCGATTCGGCCACACAACAGACCAATATGTTATGGCAAGGCTATATTACGTTCCAACTTCCATACATTAGGCTACAGAATCATACTGAATACTGTCAAAAAGTCATGTATTTGCTGTGCATTCAGGCGTTTTCACATAAACTGCAACGTCACTCGTATGTTATGAAGCTGGGTCAGAAAGACCCTGTTATTTAACATCGTTTTTCTGACATTTGTGCGGTTTCCAGGTTAGGTTTTCTAGCTGACAACCTGAGAAAAACGACTGACTGCACAACAACGACATGGTTTTTGTCAATATTTAGTATGGAAAGTTCTTCATAACATGGCCTTGCCATAACATTGGTTTTACTTACCGAGAATGTGCAATTTTTCTTCACCAGTTGTTGCAAAAATATAATCAATCATGGCTGGTACGTCTAATATTCCAACTTCATGCCAACTGAAAAATATAGAAACAAATAGTAAATTGTTATTCTATTTTCTATGAAATTTTTGTAATACTAGATTATGGATGTTTGTAATTTAATGTTATGCAAGGCTATGTTATGAAGAACTTTCCATACTAAATATTGACAAAAGCCATATAGTTGCTATGCAGTCAGGCAATTTTCTCAGGTTGTCAGATAGAAAACCTAACCCAGAAACTGCACAAATGTCAACAAAACGATCTTCGATAACAAGGTCTTTCTAACCCAGCTTCATAACATACGAGTGACGTTGCAGTTTATGTGTAAAACGCCAGAATGAACAGCAATTGCATGACTTTTTGACAGTATTCAGTATGATTCAGTGGCACAATGTATGGAAGTTGGAGCCGTAAAATGGCCTTGCCATAACATAGACTAATCTAGTATAAATGTATCAAAATATCTTAGTCACAAGAATATACTCTTTTTCTATTAAGATATGAATACGTACCATTATGCTGCTTTTTATAGTGTTTTGAAGTAAAGAAAATTTTTTAGTGGGATGACATGAGCTTTTATTTATTAGTAGACTATTAGCGAATTGTTTGAAAATTTTCTTATGTTAATTTGATCTAAAATTTGCAGTAATTATAATCCCCGGTAAAGCTTTTGCTATACCAGATTTCAACTTGACTAATTCTATTCAACAGAATTTCTTTATAATTTAGTGAGTGGTCTTTATTATATAACCATCCGGAACTAACAGTTTTTTATAACTGTTTTTTTTGCATAAAGTATCAATGCCATTATTGTTTTTTTATATAGATTGCTATAAATATGGTATTAATGAAATATTCTTTTACCTGAATTCCCAGAAGGCAGCTTGG
>NW_020539727.1:12441915-12458296 GCF_003426905.1 Ctenocephalides felis | reverse complement strand
TGATATTTGCAAATATGTTTCAACATGTATCTAATATTGTTTAATTGTTTTTTTTTAATGTATTATTTATATTTATTAAAAAACTTTTTTTTTACATTTATTCTTATATGTGAAAATGATGCATGAATAACGAATAATTCTTTTCAAAGTTATTTAATCGAGATAAACTGTTATTTTTTAGTTCTACTAATTAAAATTAAAATAATTTTGTTTACTATCCATAAAATTGAACAATAAATAAATTCAGTCAAATACTGCTCTAAATTACACTAAATTTATGGATAAATTACAGAATATTCGAGCAAAAATTTATTTTCTATATGAAATTTGAAAACCGGCTAAAACCGTTTATTTTAGTAAAATTAAAATTAGAAAATCGGTTTTCTGAAATGTCGGTTTTTATATACGTAAACCCTAGCCCGTATATTACATTTCTAAAATTCTATCGTGATGATTTAAAAAATTACAAAATCAAGACTCATTGCTTAAGTGAATTATTTACACGTATCGAGAAGTATATGCAACTTGCCTTAACGCAAAATGCCACTTACGCCTAGTATATATTTTTTTACATTTTTTTGTGTAGATTATTTCATCTGGAAAAGCTATTAAATATCAATTTTTGTTATGATAGCAATATGTTGTGTGTGGAGTTTCATTGATTAATTCTGCTCCATTTATCTCGAAATCGAAACAGTTCGTGTGTAACATATGGCGAACAGAACTAATGTAAAAATTATTACTTGTTGGGATCGATTTTATATTGTATTCATAATATTTTGTCAGCTTTAGTTATAGTAAAATAAATTACTAATGCAAATGGCCTGATGGACCATTTGCCTAATACTAATTAGCATCATTCCTAACTGATGTCTTCCAAAAATTTCCAAAATCAGTTTGAAATTGTTTACAAAAACGTCAGCAAAATGTATTACCTAATTTTAGCTTGAAATTGGTTTCGTATAAATATTTTTTTTTAATTATAATAAATAGCTTTTTCATAATTTTTTGTTCTGGAACTCCAAATTTGGTGTTAAGATAGCTCTCACTCAATCCAATAAATACATTTAATTTTGCATAGTTTAACAATTTATTTACCAAATTACAAAATTACACTAATGTTTATCCATATTAGCAACAATTCTTGGATAAACTAAATCAATTGCATCGACTCCCATCAGAAAATCAACATGAGACCACAAAGTATGATTTACTTTGTATAATTCTTTCAAATTTGGAAGTTGTTCTGCTAAATACTCCACATCCTAAAAAATAGAAACATAAACCATACATACATTATTAATATAAATATAAATTAATTGAAAATAATATAAAAATTACTGTACATATACGAAACCCTCTTGAGGTTTGTTTTAAAAGATGTTTAATCATGGAAAATGAAAAAAGATTTAATAGATTAATAATCACTTTTTAACTTCCCGTAGGGTAAGTTATTGTAATGGGCCGAAAATCGGAATTGAAAATTTTTGCATTTCTCGACGTTTTGAAGGTTTCTGAACGTTTTGGCATACTTCAGAAAAAATGGATGTGTGTGTGTGTGTGTGTGTGTGTATGTATGTATGGATACAAATTTTCGCCCACGTTTTCGGGCGTACGGATCAACCGATTTGAATGGTTTAAAAAACATTCGATTCCTATTAATAAGGAGAAGAGCTGATTAGTTTTTGGCAAAGACAGGTCCAGCAGTTACGGAGATAAGGAGCAAAGAGTGCAGAAAATAGAAATCGAGTTTTTGAGAGAACGGAGCATCCGATTTGAATGATCTAAAAAACATTCAATTAGTAATGATTGGGAGAAGGGGTTATTAGTTTTTCGCAAAGGCAGGCCCAGCCATTTCGGAGATACAGAGCTAAATGTACAAAAAATAGCAGTTTTTGAGAGAACTAAGCGTCCGATTCAATTGATTCAAAGAACTTTCTGCTTGTCTTAACAAAATAATTGATTTTGAAAAAAAAAAATTGTACCATTTTTTTTTTTTTTTTTTTTTTTTAATTTTTTTATATCTCGAAAATAATTCAGATTTATTTTTAATTCTGACTATAGTTCTAATATACTTTAAACAAATAATTTCAACTCTGCAATTCAGTTTATATAATTCTTATAAATATTAGACAATGTTACAATATTTATAATGATCTATTTGAAAACATTCAATATTCCTCGAACATTTCGTTACGGTACGGGAAGTTCCAGCAATTTGCCTTAAGGCACGATGCCACCCACCCCACTAGTTGTAATTTAAATTTGATCATAAGAGACGGTTTGGGTGGATTGCAATATTTTTAATATGTATTACTTACCAATTATAAAAATTTCTTTTAATTATTGCTACACAAAATTAGTATAATTAAAATTGAATATTTTTATATTTTCTTACCTTATATGAGACTATTACATCAGCTTTGGAATAATACAAATACACCGGAGTTGTAATCAATGACAAATCGTATTCTGGAGGATGAATCTGTCCATAAATTTGGTAATTTTTTATCAAACCGTAGTCAAACTTTTGGAATTTTCCTGAAAAAAATAATAAAAATACGGAAAATAATATTTTATTTTATTATAAATTATTTCCAAGATCGGTTTGCAATCAATATTTTTAGTTTTACCTGATTTTACCAATTGTGCAAAGTGAAGCAATTCCTTTGCAGATCCACCAGATGGAATGTTTTCTAAAATTTCAGGAATTAAAGTCTGAAAAAGAATAAATATTATTATTTTTTAATTTTATATTCAACAAAAGTATGTTTAAAATAAAAATAACGTGTTTTTTAATTGATGTCGAAAAACAATTTGAGAACAGGAGACATTTAGTCAATCATTCTTAAAATTTATTTTAACAATTTAATGATTTTTCAAATACAAGCTATCGTTTTTTTAATTTATTATAACCGCTTCATTGAGCAATTTGAAAAATTGTAAATATTAGGTAAATATATAAATGTTTTAAATATTTTTAAACCTGAAAATGTTTAATACTAATTTATTTATTTCTATAACTTTTAACAATTTGTTTCAATAGTTTCAAATACAGCAAATTTGTGTAAAATGTAATAAATGAAATCTTATATTACTCAGCTAATAATATTTGCACAACTTTATTAAATGTAGCATTTCACGTTGGTTTAATAGAATTGTTTAAAATGTTTTAAAATTTTTATAATCGGTATGAATTCAGTAAAATTCCCTAAACTCATGAAAATCTTATGGAACTAAGCAAATTTTTAAAATGGAGTAATGAAATATTTTAAAATCTAGTCAATTGTAGTGAATTATGAATTATGAAATTTTATAAATTGTATAATAAAATTGTATAAAATGTAGTAAAATCGCGTGGAAGGTATTAAAATCTATTAATATTTAATAAAAATCTGTATTTATTATTTTGCAAAATTTTTATTAATTTAGCATTCTATATTCGCATTTATTTTGATTCTATTGATATTTATATTTATATTGATGTTTACTTTGATATTTATTCTACATTTTATACTATCTTTATTATATCAAATACTATCTTTATAAATCGTATACTATCCAATTTTCTATGACAATTCTATGTCAGTGCCAGGACTCGAACACAGTATCTCTTTGAGTGAGTGAGTTTTTATTATTGATTTTATTAATATTGATATTAATTTCGCTATTTATATTGATATTTATACCGATATTTATATTGATATTTTATATTGGCATAATCAAAGCTCACTTAATGTATTAAAACTTGTGCAAAATTATCTAGAATTTCAAAATTATAAAAAAAATGTAAATAATATTCTGTAAAACCTTATATATTATGTCAATGATACTCAGTAAATTTTTATAAAAAAAATTGTAAATAATTTTTATAAATCGTGAATAATGTAATTCTTTTAAATGTGGTAAAAATGTGTTACAAGTGATTTTAGTAATATTTTATATTCTACATATTTTAGGAAATTGTCATTTATACTTATTGCAACTATTACTAAACATTTTAATTTACTAATGCAAAGGAACACGGTGAGCAAATCTAATATAAATCGAAGATCAATTTATTTCGTAGTCTCCAGGAACATTTCACACTGTTGAATTCATGACTGTCAAAAATAATTGAAATTTTTAGACTTTTAATACTTTGAATACGAACTAAAATTTTTCATATTGCCTTTCATATAACCTAACCTGGATATAAATACACATGGTAACTTAATAAAATTTGAAATCGGTTCAGTAGTTTAGGAGTCCATGTATTATATATATATATATATATATATATATATATATATATATATATAATTTATTTATAATTACTTACAACATTGACTTGATCAGGATCGTATCCAGCAAAAACATAATTAAGACTCTTGCAAACAATATCTTGAGTCCAGTCGTCGTCTTCACAAAGTAATTTTCCGAGTCCTTCAATAAAATCCGATCGAGGAAAAAATTCATAGAGACCAATTTGTTTTGCTGCCCACTAAAATAATGGTTGGCTAATAAATAATCTTATATAAAAAAAATGGAGCTCTCTTTCAAATGTTCAAGTAAAAATCGAAAACGTCTAAACCGATTTGGCCAGTCTTAGTCTTGAAAAATTCTTGCCAATCCAGAGATGGTCGGAAAGGTGAGATATTATTTCAAAATCGCGTAGAAACTTTACATTTTTAATTTGAAATTTTTTGTAGAAGCGCAATTTAAATAAAACAATAGACGGTGGCTAATATGTGTAATGTCAAACGTTTTTGACAAATGATGTTCAATTACGTTTAATAGGTTGTTTTACGTAAATATTATTTAATTATGATTAAATTATGGTAAATAGTTTTGTTTAAAGTTTTAGTTATATACAAAAACGTTATTAAACGGGCCGCAAGTGTTACTAGAAACTAAATATCAACTTTTTTGAAATGTTAACACGAAAATGCATATTTTGGCATATTACGCAGATCTGGTAGATCTTATTTGTATAATTATTTACTCATTGGTATTTATAAAACATTTTCTAGGTTATATTATTTTTAACTTCCCGAAGGAGAAGTTTATGTTTTCATCAAAAAACCCGATTCGCTAATTTTATGTTTTCTCGACGTTTCAAGCCATTCTGAATCGAATGAGACCAAATTTGGAAAAAGTATGTGTGTGTGTGTGTGTGTGTGTGTGTATGTGTGTGTGTGTGTGAACAGATTTTTTGCCGTAAATCGACGTTTTCTCGAAAACGGCTGGACCGATTTCAAAAATTTAAAAGCCATTCGATGTATCTCAACGAGAACTATTGTTTGTCAGTTTTGTGCGACGATCGGCCAAGCCGTTTCTTCATAAATGGCAGAAAAGTGAAAAATTTTTCGTCTACGTTTTAGCCCGCAATTCTGAATCGATTTTGAAAATTCAAAAACCGTTCGAAAGATATTGGTTGGGAATCGTGCTGATTAGTTTTTGGTAGAGATCGGCCGGGCCGTTTTCTTGTAATGAAGTTTTTGAAAAAAAATTTCGACGATTTTTATGATTATTTTTTTGACGATAGATACCATAGTCTTCTAGATCATACTAAAATATTACGGCCCTACGACAACTCGTTTAGCTTTAAAAATTCGTCAAAGTTTGCAAAAATCAGTATGGTCTTTTTGGCATTTGTCAAAATTAGACTTTTGATCGACGTTTTCTCAAAAACGCCTGAACCGATTTTAGAAATTTTAAAAGCCATTTGATGTATTTCGGTGAGGACTATCGTTTGTCAGTTTTGTGCAACGATCTGCCAAGCCGTTTCTTTGTAATTTGAAAAAAAACTTTTCATCCACATTTAAGCTCATCTTACCGAACGATTTTAAAAAATCAAAACTGTTCGAAAGATATTAGTTGGGAATGATACTGATTAATTTTAGGTGAAAATCTACCGAGCCGTTTTCTTGTAATTAACTGTTGAAAAAAAAATTTAAGCCAATTTTCATGGAATTTTTTTTGGCGATATACATCATGGTCTTATAGAACTTACTGTAATATTACGGCCTAACGACAAGTAGTTTAATTTTAAAAATTCGTCAAAGTTTGCTAAAATTATTATCGTTTTTTTTTAAAGTAGGATTAATGAAGTATATTATTTACACATTTTTTTTTTGATTAAGTCGATTATTTACACATTTCGGGAAGTTCATGTAACTTGCCTCAAGGCTAAATACCAAACCAACTAGTTTATTTATGTTATTTAAATTCAAAACCTAAATTTGGTATCGATCTAAGTAACATTTTGCCGAATAACATTTTTTCAGTTATAATTTCGCAGAATTTATCGAAGAATAGATAGTAATATATGAAGGTCCGGGGTTAAAAAGGTCCACCACCGATGTGTCAAAAACTAGTAAAGTTAGGCATTGTTTAACAACAATATTTGAAAGTAGAGGGAAAAAGATGTATAACCAGCTATTACCTTGATTCTTATGACTTTGCTATCGGAAGATAAACTGTAATCTTTGAAAATCCATAATAAAAGTATTTTCTTCCGTTGGTAGTTTTTTTTTAGCATTAGTTGAAAGTGTAATTAATTTGTAAAATACCTTCAAAATTAAAATAAGACATTAAACCTGTTTGCCACCTGGCCGGTCCAAGTTACCCTGTCTATGGGGTAAAAAGGTCTAATCAACAATTTTTTTTAAAGACAGCAAAAAAAGCACATTTCTACAATGATGAAGTAGCTGGCAGTTTAACTGAACGTAGTCAGATAATTTTTATTTTGAAATGTGTTATTTGTTGTGATATAATTAGTTTGATTATTATAATATAATTCAAATTTATTATTATTATAAAAAGTCAAATTAGACCTTTGTGTCTCGCCCCGCTCTACATTTTATTTAATTTACTTGAATTCATCGAGTGTTACTTGAAACTTTTCAAAAAGCAGGTCAAAAAAGAAATACTTAATTCATTTTCTATCTCTCCTTTCTCCTCGCAGAAATTTGAAAATTTTGTATAAGCTCAGTAGTATTATTTACAATTATACACAAAATCCAGAATCCAAAAAGGATCTGAAAAACTTGAAACGTAATCAATAAGTCAAAAGACCAAAAAAGACTTGGATTGGATTATACCATGTTTTCTATAGAAAGTGTATAAAACTTCCAGTTTGATTGTATTGACAAAATAAAGACAAACTAATGGGATTTATTGTTTTTATAATACCTCATTGTATGTAGCATTCAAACAACACATTCTTATGCACTTAAAGTATTAATATTTTTGATTCTCTAGAAATTGTTTAGAATATACCTTACTTAGCAAAACAACGTTTGCCGGGTCAGCTAGTTTATAATATTAATAATCTATAATATATGTATCTATAATACATGGATATATATATATATATATATATATATATACAATAAATAATAATGCAGAAATTAGAATCAGGTTAACCTGAATTATTCTTATTTGTAATATGCTTATAATCTTCATGATTTTTTTTCTCTTAATGTTGAAGTAAGAAGTCGGTTAACTCGCGTCTTAAAATACAACCCGAACTTCTTAACCACCGCCACAAATTGTTCGTCCAAACAAAGGAACGTGACGCAATATAGTATTTAAATTTCGAGAGCAGTTTCGAAATAATTTTTGGAGTCTCTTATCCTTTCCAAGGTAGAGACCAATAAATAATTGAAACTAGTTGGGTGTATGGCATCGGGCTTTAAGGCAAATTGCTGGAACTTCCTGTTCCGTAATTAAAAATCTTGGTACGGAAGCCAAAAAAATTTAAACAAAATGTGTACACATTATTAAAATCTCTATAAAATATCTGATAATTTGATGTACATATGTCCAATAAATATTTTTGACCGCTTAATGACATTTTTTTTAACTTATTTTTCTTAAGAGTCCATAACCGCTGGACCTGCCTTACCAAAAAATTAATCAGTCGTTCATCTTGTCAATACAAGTGAAATGTTTTTTGAATTATTAAAATCGGACGCTGTGGTTTCTTAAAAACTGAGTTACAGTTACAGTTTATATCTGCCTTTGCCAAAAACTAATCAGCGCGTCTCCTTATCAATACAAATCGAATGTTTTTTGAATTATTCAAATCGGTTGATAAGTGTTCCCGAAATCGTCGACGAACATTTGTATCCGCACACACACACACATACATCCATTTTTTCTAAGGTATGCCAAAATATTCAGAAACCTCTGAAACGTAAAGTTTATAAATTTATTTTTGCGATTACTGTAAATTACCCTACGGGAAGTTAAAAAATACTTTTGTGCTTGTGGCAGTTTCTATTGAGGTATCAAAGTCGCCAGATTTGAGGCAATGGGTGGTTACACATTTTGCCCTCTACTTTAAAATATCTATAAAATTTATAATACTTTATTTGCATACTTCAAACCGTATTCAAATTTTCGTATCTAATAATAAATCCTAATTTTAATTTTATATAAAAATAAATACTTGAGTGGAAATATATATTTATAAATAATTTTATATTTAATAGTAGAATTAATTTTTATTGGGAATTAGTTACTATTATACTATTAATTGTTTAAAGAAAAATATTTTCTCAAAGTATTTTTTCCTCTTAGTTTGCGTTATGTGAATAATATGTTAACCAGTTAACTGACGAATATACTCGTCATGAGAGAGTGATACAATTTTGTGTATTGACGAGTATATTCGTCATGTGTATAAAACAGTGATCAGTTACGATTAAAATAGAAATTATTAAAAAAAACAATATTTTCTAAAATGTGAAATTGTTTAGAATATTTTGATGGCATGAATGTATAAAATAAACAGTTGTAAGTGGCATTTTACCTTGAGGCAAGTTGCATAAAGTTCTCAAATTGTGGAAAATATACCTAATTGATTATATACAAAAATATACAAAATTGAGCGCACAAGCAAATATTCTTAACCCAGATAAATTTTATTAAACAAAAAAACAAAAATTATGGCTTTATGTAGATATAAAGAATATAGTTTACCCCTAATAATCCTGAAAATCTTGAAGCAATCTGCAAAAATATATTAGGCTGGTGCTTCATGAAGACAGTTGGTCCTAATCCTTGGTAAGAACGTACTTTGTCATTGTATTCTGGTCTTTCTGATGCAAAGACGAAGTAATCGTTATTTCCTTGAGAATGTCCTGATAAAAAATTTAAAAAATCTTATTAAAACTAGGCGTAAGTGGCATTTTGTTTTGTAAACTACATGTGTAAATAATCGACCTTATCAACAAGATATCAATGTATCAATTTATGAGTGATTTATAAGTAACCCTGTTGCTGTAGGCCACAATGTGGGAATTTTCGACATATAGTTTAAATATTACATATTTTGCAAAAACGATATATGTGATGCTATAAATCAATGAATTGCCAATTATTTTATCAAGGCAGCCAGTTTTTTTTAATTACAGTCTGTCTGTACATAAAAAGATAACATTAAGTAATATTGAGGATATATGTGTATTATGGAGTTAGTATGGAGGACTGTGAAAAATTAAATAGAATTATACAGTCTTATTAAATAATGGATTATAAACAATGTAAATAAAGACTATAAATAGCAATATACAAACCAAGAATGTGCAACTTTTCTTCACCAGTTGTCTCAAAAATAAAATCCACTATAGCCGGTACGTCTAATATTCCAACTTCATGCCAACTGTAATATATATAAACAAATAGATGACTGTAATTTTAGTTTTTAAGAAATTTTTATGTATTTCCTGGTTTACCTTAATACACTACATACATACTGGATAATAAATAATTTAACCATAAAACACGAAAAATCTATTCACTCTACATCACGAGCAACTTTTACAATGATGAAAGTACAAAGAAAATTTATTGAAATCATATTGGCGGACTCAAAATTGGTTATTATGATTTTTATTTTGTTATAAATTTAATTTAACAATTTAACAAACTTGCTAAAATACTAAGATATCCAGTCAGATATTTTATTATACTTATGACTGATTAATTAAAATATTTTGTAATTGAATATTCACAAATTCTAAATTCATCAGAATTTCTTCATGATTTAGTAGGTGGTGACTGATTATTGACAAAGCCATGTGGTTGCTCTGCAGTCAGGCGTTTTTCTCATGTAGTCAGCTAGAAAACCAAACCTCGAAACCGCATAAGTGTCAAAAAAAAAACGATGTCACATAACAGGGTCTTTCTGACCCAGCTCCATAACATACGAGTGACGTTGCAGTTTGTGTAAAACGTCTGAATGCACAGCAAATGCATGACATTTTGAGAGTATTCAGTGTGATTCAGTAGCATAATAAAAGTAACATGACCTTGCCATAACATAGACTAGTCTGGTATAAATGTACCAAAATATTTTAGTCATAAGAATATAATTTATTTTTGTTTAGATATGAATACGTGCAATGATGCTGCTTTTCATAGTTTTAGAAGTAAAGAAAGAAAATAGTGGGATGACATGAATTTTTATACATTAGTAGACTATTAAACGACATGTTTTTAATTCTTCTCATGTGAATTAGATCTAAAAATTTGCAATATTTAGAATAACTAGTTTGCTAAACTAAATTTGAACTTGACTAATTCTGTTAAACAAAAATTCTATATAATTTAGTGGGTGGTCTTTATTATGTAATCATTCGGAACCAACGGGTTTTTATAACCATTTTTTCACATAAAGTATCAATTGCCATTATTATTTTTTATATAGTTTGTTATTAGTGTGGTATTAATAAAATATTCTTTTACCTGAATTCCCAGAAGGCAGCTTGGGCTGGATCCAAAGAAATGTGTTTTTTGGAATTGGTGCTTCCTCTGGTGTTACTAAGCCAAACATCGTATCCAGATTCAGAAAGGAAAAAACCTGTAAGTGATTTTTTTTATTTCATTATATAATTTAAAAATGTCCATATAAAAAATATAATAAAAATATATAAAAGAAAAACGACAAAGAGCAAAAGTTACCAGAATTACTTGGACTTTGAATGATCAATGCAGTTGAATAAGAGTAAAAATTAATTTATATATATAAATTAAAAACTGCATATAAAATTTAATTCCTATATATATAAAAAGAAAAGAATAATGTGTTTGGGTAGAATATATATTGTGAGAGAATTCATTTAATTTCAATTCAAAATTCATTTAATTTTTTAAAATCATAAATATATTCATATTTGTAATAGTATTCAACTATTTTTTTTAAATCCATAAAAGTTTCTTTAAAATTACAGCTAATAGTAGTTTACATGAATTCTTAACATATTCGACATATACAAACTGATAATAAATTTTCTATATGAATAATTAATTTTGAAAAAATAAAGCAATTGTTATTAAGTCGCATAGTAACAAAATTGCTTAATTATTTAATATATAACTTTTATGAGGTAAAAAATATTTGCTTCAAACATTGATTTTATTTTTAGAAAATTCATTTTAAGTGAAACTATTCTAACTATAAAATTTGGCTAACTATTAAGCTTAGTTAATAAGAAATATTACTACTGTTAATTTAGTTTAGTTTAATTGATGAAGTTGAATTTACAATTATGATGAAATATTTAATACTGGCTGAAGAGAACTTTTAAGTCTTGGAACAATTTTTGTGCTCTAAGGTTATTTTAAAAATCGTTTTTCATTTAACAAACAATATTTCACTTGACTAAAAATATGATAAAGGTAATACAATCGTTAAATTATCTTAGGTAAATAAATTCTTGAAAAAAGCGAGTTATTCTACAAAAATTTAGGAGTGAAAGTCAATTGGGTTTATTTAGGTTTTGATGTGTTATTTTATCAAAATATTAGTGAGAAAAAATTTAGTATTAAGAGTAATAAGAGTGACTTTAGATTTTTTTCATTTTTACCTAAAGATTTTTCTCCACTGACAACAAAATCAGCAGCACTTGAAAAAATACCATGAAGGACCAATACTGGTCCTTTGGTAGAACTACCAGGTCTGCCCTTGGCATATGGTATCCTGTCGACTTCTAATAAATATCCATCGGCTGTTTGAACTTCATATTTCAATACAGGATAACCATGTTTTTCTATTATTTGAGGCTTAAATCAAATGAAGAAAAACCAATTGAAAGTCAGAAAAATCAGAAAAGTTTAAAAAGTCCAATATTATATATCAAGGGAAGTTTATGCAAATTATCTTAAAGTAAAATGCCACTTACACCTAGTTCCTTTAAAAGTGATTCTACAACAAATTTAAAAAAATAACTCAAATGGTCCATAACAAAATCAAAATTAAATTAAGTTTCTCACATCAGGACTTCATATAAATAAATTTTTATCATTTATTATATAACTCATTGTTATAAAAATGAAATCCTTAGAAACCTTGGTCTTGTAACACCTACTAAATTTACATACTATCTAGAAATTTGAGTAATATATATATATATATATATATATATATATATATATTAAATTAAAAAAAAATCTGAAAATGAAAATTAGCACTTAAATCTAGAGTTCTTAAAACTTTAATTTATCAATATTATTAATTAAAAAAATATTTGTAATTAATTCTGATATTTGTTTCAAAATTAACTCACCACCGTCTGACGTCTATGTTCCGCCTTTGAAAAACCTTTTAGCAATTTGTCTTTTATTACCAATTCAGTAAAATTTTTTGCATGCACAAATTCTTCTAAACAAATCAATATTAGCATAAACAATTCCAGAAATTTCATGACGGTTTTTAGAAGAACATGAAATACAAAATAATAAAAAATATTTTACTACAAAATTTTTACCACATTTTTCCAATACAAATTGCGAACTGTTTGTTAAATTTTATGTCAACAGTTGATTCTTCTAACTAATAAAAAATGAATTTGTTCACTTTATCTTTCTACAACTATAATTATTGATAATTTTTTAAACAATAAAGCAATTTTTTGCAGAAAACATTTGTTATCGAAGTTCATGACGTGTTAATTTGTGCATACGAATATTTTTTCTATCGGAAAATTTAAACTTGGAATAATTTAGTTAATATTATGTACTCACAAATTATTAAAATATATGTATATATATATATATATATATATATATATATATATAGTACAATACTTTTTGTAAAAATGTTATTTTTGCAATTGCATGTTTTTTTTCAAATTACAATTCGAAAGTATTGCATATTTAGAGCATATTTTTAAAATAATATGTTTTCCATAGTAATTATAGCATCCACTTATAAATTTTTTCTTATAAATATATTCGATTTAACACATCTTTTGTTTTTGAATTCTCAATTTACAACTCCAGGATTGTATAAATTATGAATAATATTGAAGTTTAAATTTTTTCATTATTTATTCTATCGATTTCATATTTTGCATCATTTGTTAACTTCCGTAGGGTAGTTATAGTAATGGGCCGAAAATCAAAAATGAAAATTTTTGCATTTCTCGGCGTTTTGAAGGTTTCTGAACATTTTACTGGCATACCTCAGAAAAAATAGAGGTGTGTGTATGCGTGTGAGTGTGTTTTGTATGTCCGCATTATTTCGTCCACGTTTTCGGGCGCACGGATCAATCGATTTGAATGGTTTAAAAAACATTCGATCCCTATTGATAGGGAGATGTGCTGATCAGTTTTTGGCAATGGCAGGTCCCGCCATTTCGAAGATACAGAGCTAAATGTGCAAAAAATGGCAGTTTTTGAGAGAACTCAGCGTCCGATTTGAATGATCTAATAAAACATTCAATTTGCAATGATTGGGAAAAGTGGTGATTAGTTTTTGGCAAAGGCAGGTCCAGCCATTTCGAAGATATAGAGCTGAATGTGCAGAAAATGGCAGTTTTTGAGAAAACTAAGCGTCCGATTTGAATTATTTGAAAAACTTTCTGCTTGTTTCAACAAAATAATTGGTTTTGGAAAAAAAAAAATTCAATTTGTATTATTTTAATTTTTTTTTAATTTTTTTGTATATCGAAAATAATTCAGATTTTAATTGTAATTGTGACTTAAGCTCTAGTATGCTATAAACAAATAATTTCAATCTTGCAATTTAGTTTCTATAATTCTTATAAATATTATACAATGTTACAATATTTATAATAATGTATTTGAAAGCATTTAATATTCCTCGAACATTTCAGTATGGTACGGGAGGGTCCGGCAATTTGGTTTAAGGCACTATGCCATACACCACTAGTTTGAGTTTTATATTGTCTATGGCATAGTTTAGCATTATTTATTAAAGGTATTGAAATGTATGTTTATATGAAATATTTGTAACAAGTTTCTTTTTAATTTTCAACATTTTATTCTATGGACTTATAAAATTGTTTAGTAATTGGCTTTCTAAAGTTATTGCCAGAAATTTTCAAATATTTATTTCTGACACTACAGAATTATCTTTAGAAGTTGTGAATTTAGGTGAACAGTATCTGTATTAATTTAATTTTGGTAGAACTCAAATTGTATTAATAATTTGTATCTATACTAAAATTTTACTATAATGTACAAACATTAAAAAATTTGCAATCAATTAAAAAAACATTGCATATGAAAAGTATATTTGAACCCTTTTACACAATTCAATAAATTTTGGCTGAAAGTTTCTTATAGCAAATAATACAAGCACATATTGTTGGATTGAATTCTAATTTCATTTTATATTAACCAAATATACATATACATTAACATTTTTCCATATTTTTGGCAACATGACTATAAACCAATTCAATTGCATCAATGCCAAATAAATAGTCACCATGACCCCAAAGTTGGTCATCAACTTTGTGCAAAACTTTTACATTTGGCAACTGTTCTGCCGAATATTCAACGTCCTGGAAAAAAATAATAGAAAAATATTTTATAAACCTATTTATGATAAAAAATTAAATGTATAAAATTTTGAAAGAAAAATCGCTTGTAAATATTGCTTCCAAAAACCTAGACGTTGGTACTTCGTTCGTTCTTCCACAGAACCCTTCCAATGAAGTCAGAAGAAATTTATAGGAAACTGATTATATATATATATATATATATATATATATATCAATTTACCTGAGGAGCGACCAGTTTGTCGTTATCAGAATAATACAAATAAGTTGGTGCAGTAAGTTTCTTCAAGTCATATTTTGGTGGAGAAGCCTGTCCATAAATCAGGTTATTTTTTAACCATCCGTAGTCGTACTTTTCAAAATTTCCTGGAAGAAATAGTAATTGAGTCAACATTTATTATTTTGAAGTTAAAATCAGTAACCTGCCCATTTTGGTTGAGTTACAAATTTTGTAGTTGGTTTCGTATATTGGAACCAAAATCTGATATATAAATTATAGTAATTTGATATTTTACGTATAAATTTAACATCTGTATTTTGATGCGTTTTAAAATAGTCTAATATAATAGCTAAAATCCAATGATTGTTATAAATCCTATTTTAGAATAGTGAATTTGAAAAGTGGTATCATATATTAATATAAAGTATTTGTCAAGGTTCAGCGATCCCTGAACTTACTTTTTTCATTTTAATTTTCTGTAATTAAAATTTGCTTGTAACCTAAAATTTGAATGCAATCCTCAATTCTTACCCTCCTCATTTACCAGAATAATCTTCAAATTTATGATAATTATTCACACATTTATATTCTGAAATTTTATACATTTTGATTAAATTTTCTACTTTTTAAGTAAATTATAAAGTATATATTTGACATGGTGCATTAGAACAAACTGTTACGTATAAGTTCTAATTTAACTTATTTTTTATGCATATTCTTATTAATTTAAATTTCATTCCCAAATTTTTATTCATTTAAAATAGTTATTTATGTCCATACCTGATTTTATTATTTGTGCATAATGGAGCAGCTGTTTTGTAGATGCACCAGCTGGTAGATTTTGTACAATTTCAGGAATCAAAGTCTAGAAATTAAATAAAAAACGTTGAAATAAGATACAGTTGAAGATATCTACCAATTTGCAAGTATTTGGAAGAATGTTTCTCTAAAAAGTTAAAAATGCAGACCAGGACAACCTGAAATCATACGTCAACTTGGGACTTCTGAGAAAGTTTTAGTACAACATATCTATACAAATCTTTACAATTATGACAAAACTAATATTTCTTCACTTACTGCATTCAATTGATCAGGATTGTGTCCAGAAAGCAAGAAATAGACATTACTGCACAAAATTCCTTGAGTCCAGTCATCATCTTGGCAAAAATTACCAATTTCTTCAATAAATCCAGTGGAGGGCAAAAATTCATTCAAACCAATTGCTGAAGTAAGCCACTACAAAAACAAGATTTTATTGCATTGCACAAATAAAATATTGATAAATGATTCATGATTACATCTGCTTGGTTTCTAACTCGAGCAAGAATTTGATAAAAGATATTTGGATCGTGTGTCATGAAAA
>NW_020539727.1:12412396-12440915 GCF_003426905.1 Ctenocephalides felis | reverse complement strand
GGATTTGCTTGTCCATAAATCTGGTTATTTTTTAACCATCCGTAGTCGTATTTTTCGAAATTTCCTGCAAGAAGTAGTACTTTAGTCAAAATTTCTTGTTTTGAAGTAAAAATCAGTAAACTGTTTGTTTTGTTTGAGTTATAAATTTTGTGGTTGGTTTCTTATATTGGAACCAAGATCTGATATATAAATTATAATAATTTGATATTTTACGTGAAAATTTTATATCTGTATTTTTACGTTTTAGAATAGTCTAGTATAATAGCCAAAATCCAATGATTGTTATAAATATAGGATTTATAGTGAATTTGAAAAGTGGTATCATATATAAAGTATTTGTCAAGGTTCATCGATCCCTGAACTTACTTTTTTCATTTTGATTTTCTGTAATTAAAATTTGCAAGTAACCTAAAATTCGAATGCAACCCTCAATTTTCACCTTTATATTTGCCTAAATAATCTTCAAATTTGTCATAATTATCCACAAATTTATATCATGCAATTTTATGCATTTTGATTAAATTTTCTATTTTTTAAGTAAATTATAAAGTATATATTTGACATGGTGAATTAGAGCAAACTGTTACGTATAAGTTCTAATGTAACTTATTTTTTATGCATATTCTTATTTTTTTAAATTTCATTCTCAAATTTTTATTCATTTAAAATAGTTATTTATGTCCATACCTGATTTTATTATTTGTGCATAATGGAGCAGTTGTTTTGTAGATGCACCAGCTGGTAGATTTTGTACAATTTCAGGAATCAAAGTCTAGAAATTAAATAAAAACGTTGAAATAAGATACAGTTGAAGATATCTACCAATTTGCAAGTATTTTGGAAGAATGTTTCTCTAAAAAGTTAAAAATGCAGACCAGGACAACCTGAAAATCATACGTCAACTTGGGACTTCTGAGAAAGTTTTAGTACAACATATCTATACAAATCTTTACAATTATGACAAAACTAATATTTCTTCACTTACTGCATTCAATTGATCAGGATTGTGTCCAGAAAGCAAGAAATAGACATTACTGCACAAAATTCCTTGAGTCCAGTCATCATCTTGGCATAAAATTTACCAATTTCTTCAATAAATCCAGTGGAGGGCAAAAATTCATTCAAACCAATTGCTGAAGTAATCCACTACAAAAACAAGATTTTATTACATTGCACAAATAAAATATTGATAAATGATTCATGATTACATCTGCTTGGTTTTTAACTCGAGCAAGAATTTGAAAAAAGATATTTGGATCGTGTGTCATGAAAATTGCAGGTGCCAAAGCCTGGAAGGATTTTAATTTGTCGTTGTATTCTGGACGATCTGCTGCCATTACTACGGAATCAGTACATCCTTGGGAATGACCTGGAAATAACAAAAATATTAAAAACAAATTAAATGCTATGTTTTTTTTTAAAATTACCTACCTATAAGATGTAGTTTTTCTTCACCAGTTGCATTAAGAACGTAGTCGATCATTGCAGGTAGATCGAAGTTTCCTACTTCATTCCAACTGGGTAAATGATTATTGAATAAATATTAATTTGAAAAGTTTTGAAATAAAATTATATCCAATGTTAACCCTTCCGACTCGCAATTCACGAGTGCAATTAACTACAATTTTGTGTGAGAACTTTCACGAAGAATAATTCATATTTGAAAAGATTTGCTAATTGACTCAGTATAAGTTTTAGCAAAATACAAAAATTCACAGTTTTCCAAATTGGTTGTTAAATCTGAAATTTGACTAAACACCGTAGGTAAGAGTGGTCATATTATCATATTTTAATTGTTATGTGCTGTGAATGCTATAGCATCCACGTCAAGTATCACGCTTCTATATGGCGCAATGTGCTTGGTAAAGCTAATTTGTGACTAAAGCAAAAGAAAATAAGAAAATACCTAAGATTAAATACAAAATTAGTAGTGCGTTAAGGAAAATTGCTGGAACTTTCCGTACCAAAAATAGGACATTTGAAAAAGTTTCAAATTTTTTTTGAAAATTTTGGAAAAATGTGATTTTTGAAAATTTTGAAATTTTTAAGTAAAATGAATTTTTTTTGAAAAATTTAAGTTTTGTTTTATATTTTGGAATTTTTGGGGATTTATTTTTGTTTCAAAGCAATCGTGCTGAGAAAAGAAATATCGAAGCGCGTAAGCGCTGCATCGCAATGTATCGGTTACACATTGGTACGGAACCCATAGATATGTAAACAAAATTTATACTTACAATTAATTAAAATCTCTATAAAATATCTGATAATTTGATGGGCATATGTTTGATAATAATTTTTGACCATCAAATGGCATTTTTTAATTTTTTTCATTGCATCTCCGAAAACGCTAAACCTGCCTTTCGAAAAATTTTATCATTGATTTATTTTATCGATACAAATAATTTTTTTTTTAATTGTTAAAATCAGAAGGCACCGTTCTCTCAAAAACTTATCAGTTTTGGCACTTTTTGCCCCGTACCTTCAGAACGGTTAGACCTGCCTTTGTCAAAAACTAATCAGCACGCCTCCTTATTAATAGGGATCGAATGTTTTCTGAATCATTCAAATCAGTTTATCCGCGTTTACGAAATAGTCGACGAAAATCTGTATCCGCACAAACATACACACATACACACACACGCACACGCGCACATGCGCACACACATACATCAATTTTTTGTAAAGTTTGCCAAAATGTTCAGAAACCTCTGAAACGTAATATATATATATATATATATATATATATATATATAAATTTTCATTTTTGATTTTTTTGCGTTTATTATAACTTACCCTACAGGAATAATTACATTGCATCAAACGTTGAAAGCATTTGTCATTCTAATTGTAAGGAAATCAATGTTATAGCATTCATATCCGCAAACATTTTAAGATTTATGAAAAATGAAGTAAATTGGTCCAAAAAACTAAAAATAAAAATTAAGAAGGACAATATAAAGAATATTGTCCTCCTTATTTTTTTTTTAATTTTCTGGACCAATTTTCTTTATTTTCCACAAATCTTAAAACGTTTGCGAACGTGAATGCTACAACATTGATTTTCAGCATGATACAAAATGACATGAATGCTATAGCATTCAACGTTTGATTCAATTTAATTATTCCTGTAGGGTAAGTTATAGTAATCGCAAGAAGATCGAGAATACATTTTTTTAATCATTAAGGCTATGAAAAACAGATTCATCCAACTCTTAGCCATTTAATTTTAATTTTAATTCTATCCTTTGCACTCATATTTATTTAAATTTATGTTATTGTTTTTTATTATTACTAGATATTAAATTATTTAACAGTTGTAATAAATACTGTAATTAATAAAAAAAACTCTTGGCCATAAGGAACACGATGTATATAATTCCATAAAAATTGGTTAAGCTGTTTTGAAGAAATATTTGTTCTAAAGGAACTAAAAGTGTATATATATATATATGTATATATACATATATATATATATATATATGTATATATATATATATATATATATATATATATATGTATATATAATATACCTGAATTGCCAAAATGCTCCTTGAGCAGGGCTCAAAGAGATATGTTTTTTAGAATAGGTATTTCCTCTTGAGTTGCCCAACCAAACATCATAACCAAGTTCCGACAAATAGAACCCTGGATTTAATTAACAAAACTTATTACAGTTATATTCATTTTATTAATACATTATTATTTACCTAAAGATTTATCTCCAGTGACTACAAAACCTGCAGAACTTCCTAGAAGTCCATGTTGGAGGAATGCAACTCCTTTGGTGACACTGTTAGGTCTCTCTTTGGCATGAGGAACTCTATGGAGTTCCAAAATGTATCCATCAGATGTTTGGACATAATGAATTTCTGCTGGATAACCGTGTTTTTCGATTATTTCTGGCTAAAATAAAAGATATTTGTGAAAATCTAAAAGATCACTATTTTTGTTTCCAACCTAAAACAAGGTGATCAACGAGATTGTATTTAGATCAGTAGAGGTTGTTTGGGTTTTACAATTCAGTTACTGAGAGTCAAAAAGTACTCATATTCTTATAAGGAAATACATAAGACCTTCGCTTTACACGGTTCCCATACTACGCGGAGCTAAAAATCCGACATCTCTCCGACTACACGGACTTCCTATTACACGGTTTTTGTTCAACGGCCCATAAGTTCCTTGCGAAATCCATGAGTGATTATTGGAACTTGATATCAAAAGGGTGTTAATGTAAGTTTTGTTATCGACTTTTGGCCAAAAAGTCTAAGAACACTGTCTAAAAACACTGTCTAAAAACACGTTTGAACTGACTACTGCGTGGCGCCAATTTTTGAATAAGGTGTCAATGTCATGAATGTCATTTCGTCCGTATTACTCCTACTTCAAGTTGTATTTCTTGGTCTCCATACAACACAATAAAAATGGTGCGATTTGTACCAACGGTTCCCATATTGCACTATATAAGTTTCCATAGAACGCACTACGATTTAGCCTGAATTGTTAAATGTTAAATGCGATTTTTTTATAGCACGGTCGCCATACTGCACGGTACGCACTTGCCGCGTAAAGCGAGGTTTTACTGTATTTTATATAAGTATGCTAAATGGGATATTTCACTCGATGATGCATCTAATACAACACAACAATCAATCGCAAGAGATACGTGCGTTATTTTCCAATCACATTTATATGTATATAGTAATTGGGTACAACTAGTTTTCTATAAAACTTACCACAGTCTCTCTCGATCCTGAATTTAGAAGAACTTTTTGCAATTCTGCACTTTTTGCCAAATCGTTGTTAGTGATGTTGCCAGCTTGGGCAAATTGTACCAGGCAAACAATTGCCAAAGTACATACTGCTAAAATCTTCATTTTCTAAATTTATTTATCTGAAATATTATAAATTTGATCAGTTTCCAAATTAAATTATGCACAAATTTATGAATATATTATAAAATGAAATAGAGTAGAGCAGGGTTCAAAGGTCCTCGGGTGACAAATTAAAAAAAAATAACAGGAAAAAAATATATTTCTACAATGATGTTAACTGGGAGTTTTACTGCACATAGTCAGATAGTTGTTCGCTTGTTTAGTTTTCACAATATAATTGCCCAAAGTCAAATTGGACTTCAAAGTTGCTTTACCTAATAGTTTGTTTTTACCAAAAAAATCCGAATTCCAAAAGATACGATCACGATAATAGGAATTTCAAAAATTGGGAAAAATAAAAAAAAATGTACATCTTACGCTATTTTATTTTTAGTAAATATATTTTACTCACTTTTTCGAAATACACACAATTTTTACTAAATTTATTTCTTTTCCTAGGCTTCACTTTTCATATAATATCACGATTCATGTTTTCGTTCATCATTTTATATAACGTGTGTAATTATCTTAAAATTATCTAAAATAAATTAGAGCATTATCTCAGTTTTTAATTTAAAATAAATCTTTTAAATAAATCTTGGATTATTTAAAAGCTGTATAAACTAATACTATATTTGACAACCAGTATGCCTACGACTTTGTTCGCATAGAATTTGAGAAAAAAAAATGCAAAGTTTAGTTTAATTTCCATATATTTTTATTATTCTGTATTAGCTTTATTGTAAATTTTTCTGCATATTCAAAATTTAGTGTGCAATTTATTTCTTGGACTATTTTTGGATGCAAAAACTTGTGCTTTTGTCGATGTTTTCTTAAAAAACGGCTGCACCGATTTCAAAAATTTGAAAGCCATTCTGGTAACTCAACAAAAAATCGCATTTGTTTAGTTTTGTTCGATGATCACAGGAGCTGTTTCTTCGATAAATCAAAAATTCGAAATTTCAAAGATACATTTGGGAATCGTTTTTGCTGAAGAACACTTTTTCCTCTTTTCATAAATAATTGTTGAATTAATTTTTGACATTTTTTATGAAACTTTGCACAGAGATAAATTCTTATCGTACATTTTTCACAATCATAAGCTTCAAAAATTGGTTTAATAGGACACGCACTTAGGTAACACATTGTGTGCGTATTGAGAGCTTATTCGAGTACTTAATATATAATTATAAAATATTATTTACATAAATCGGAAAGATCATATAATTAGTCTTAAGGCAAAACGTCACTTCTACGAATCCTTTATATCAATTGAAGTCGGTTCAGTAGTTTAGTAGTCCATTATGATCAAACATCTGATAATATAATCCTACATCTGAGAATATGAACTGAAATATATTTTGTATTTATCAGGTTGGGAAAAAAAATCTTGTAAATAATATATCTGAATATTTTCGAATACACACAACACACAAATCAATAATTTTAAGCTGAAACTTTATTATAGCAAATAATACAAACAAATATTGTTGGATTGAATTCTAGTTTTATTTCATATTGACATAATATACATATTCATTAACTTTTTTCCATATTGTTGGCAACATGTCTATATACCCAATTCAATTGCATCGATGCCATACAAATAGTCACCATGGCCCCAAAATTTATCTGCAACTTTGTGCAAAACTTTTACGTTTGGCATCTGGTCTGCCGAATATTCAACATCCTGAAAAAAATTACATAAATTTAATTTATATATATCTACATATATATAAAAATAAGTCGGGTTTTCCTTCCTGACGAAATAACTCCAGAACGCACGAACAGATTTCGACAATTTTGCATTCGTTGGAACTTCACGCACCGTAATTGAAAATTCAAGTAATGACATTAGTGAGAATTATCAGAATTTTGCTTGGTTAAGTCAACGAGCAATTTTTGCCCCAAAAAATAATGATGTACACGCACTGAATTTCACCATTCAATTAAACATTGCTGGCGATTTGGTGCCATACCAATGATTCCGACTGGTCTTCCGTTTGACTTCAAACGATTGCAATTTCCAGTTCGCCTTGCGTTCGCAATAACAAGTCGCAAGGCCAATCGCTTAGTGTTTGCGGAATAAATTTCAAATAGATTATTTAGAAAATCATTGTTTTTTACATAGGCAGTTACACGTTGCCTGTTCACGAGTTGGAAAACCACCCGCTTTGTTTGTGTTAACGTCAGACCAAAAAACAAAAAATGTGGTTTACCAAAAAGCACTTCAATGAGACGGATAATTTGCGGATTCACTTTCATCTACTTAGAGAAGTTCAACTAAAAACACTTCATTTTTGTAATCGAAATAAATGCATTACTGTTGTGTAATAAAATCAAATTTTTCCTTTTCAAATATAAACCAAACAAAAAATTTCTTCATCTTTCTCACGAAACCATCTGGTGGCGAAACGGAGTTCGTCGGGTTTCCTAGTATATATATATATATATATATATATATATATTTATATATATATATATATTTATATATATATATATATATATATATATATATATATATATATATATATATATTTATATATATATATATATTTACCTGAGGTGCGACCATTTTGTCCTTGTCAGAATAATACAAATAAGTTGGTGCAGTAAGTTTCTTCAAGTCGTATTTTGGTGGAGAAGCCTGTCCATAAATCTGGTTATTTTTAAACCATCCGTAGTCGTATTTTTCAAAATTTCCTGCAAGAAATTGTAATTGCATAAAATTTGTTGGTTTTGAAGCAAAAATCAATAAAAGTCAACATATGACTTTAAATTATCACTCTTATCATGCATCCCTCACGTGGTCAAAATTATTAGAGTGATTAATTTATTTTTGTTATATTAATCTTGATGATGAATTAGAACAAATTGTAAAATAAGTTGTGATTAAATTTTAATTCTTTCTGCATATTCTTATCAATTTCAATTTCATTCCCAAATTATTTCCATACCTGATTTTATTAATTGGGCGTAATGGAGCAGTTGTTTTGTAGATGCACCAGCTGGAAGATTTTCTAAAATTTCAGGAATCAAAGTCTAGAAATTGAATAAAATGTTGAAATAAGATGTACTAAAAATATTTGACATCTTGTTAGTATTTTGGAAGAACGATTCTGTAAAAATATAAAAATGCAGACTAGGACAACCTGGAAATCTTACGTCAACTTGGGACTTCTGAGGAAGTTTTAGTACCACATATCTATCAAATCTAATATTTCTTCACTTACTGCATTTAATTGATCAGGATTGTATCCAGAAAGCAAGAAATAGATATTGCTGCACAAAATTCCTTGAGTCCAGTCATCATCTTGACATAAAACTTTACCAACGTCTTCAATAATTTCCAAGGAGGGCAAAAATTCATTCAAACCAATTGCTGAAGTAACCCACTACAAAAACAAGATTTTATTCCATTGCACAAATTAAATATTAAAAAATTATTTATAATCACTTCTATTTGGTGTCCAAATCGGGCAAGAATTTGAAAAATGATATTTGGTTCGTGTTTCAAAAAAATTGGTGGTGCCAAAGCCTGGAAGGATTTTAATTTGGAATTGTATTCTGGACGATCTGCAGCCATTACTACGGAATCTGTACATCCTTGGGAATGCCCTGAAAATAACAAAAATATTAAAAATAAATTAAATGCTATATTTTTGAAAATTACATACCTATGAGATGTAATTTTTCTTCTCCAGTTGCATTAAGAACGTAGTCGATCATGGCAGGTACATCGAAGTTTCCTATTTCGTTCCAACTTAATAAAGGATAAATGATTATTGAATACATGAAAATTCAAAAAGTTTGTGGACAAACCAGATAGCCTTTATAACTACATAGCAAAATAAAATTTTCATTTATTACCTGAATTGCCAGAAAGCTGCCTGAGCAGGACTAAACGAGATATGTTTTCTAGAATAGGTATTTCCTCTGGCGTTGCCCAACCAAACATCGTAACCAAGTTCCGACAGATATAACCCTAAATAATAATAATAATATTCTAATTGTTATTATATTTGATGACTTATGATATGTTTTTACCTAAAGATTTATCTCCACTGACCACAAAACCAGCAGAACTGGCTAAAAGTCCAGGTTGAAGGAATGCAACTCCTTTGGTTACACTGTCAGGTCTCTCTTTGGCATGAGGAACTCTATGGAGTTCTAAAATATATCCATCAGATGTTTGGACATGATGAATTTCTGATGGATAACCGTGTTTTTCGATTATTTCTGGCTGAAATAAAAAATTATTTTTGGAAATCGAAAAAATAACATTGTAAAACAATGTGATCATCGATATTGCATTTAGGTCAGTAAATGTCAAGTTGGTTGTAATGTATATTGTTTGGCTTTTACAATACAATTCCTGGGAGTCTCAAATTACTTATATGCTTATAAGCTAATATTATATACATACATATATATATATATATATATATATATACATAAAGATGCTGAATGGGACATTTCACTCGATGATGCATCTAATACAACTCAACAACCAATTTCAAAAGATACGAGCGATATTTTCCCATCACATTTATATGTATATCGCAATCGAAAAAGTAAACTAGTGGTGTATGGCATCGTGCCTTAAGGCAAATTGCTGGAACTTCCCGTACCGTAATGAAATATTCGAGAAATTTTAAACGTTTTCAAATATATTATTACAAATACTGTAACTTTAATTATTTTTGCTATCTTGTTATATCTGAGCAAATCAAATGTAAATCATAAATCAATTTATCTCCAGAACATTAACAATCGTCATTTCATTTCGAATTTTAATATTTAAAAAACAAAAATACTGCCTTTAATTTACATAAAATTGAAAAAGTGCTTCCGTATAGTCACAGTCTAAACGCATTTGCAAATAATTCTGTGCGACATTTTCACTTATACTGGCGGAGCTTGGCGGCATTTTCACATTTTTCAATAGTTTTCACAAAATTCAAAAAGTGCTCCAGTACATAAACAGTCTAAACGCACTTGGCTAAACATTTGTACCAGAGTAGTGCTTAGATTGTGCTTAGCCTGGGTAATTTTTTGAATTTTTAATCCAAAATTACAAAAATATTTCATGGAAAATAAAAAAGATGTAATATTTTTTTATCCTTAAAAACAATTATTTTGTCAATACAAGCAGAAAGTTTTTTAGATCATTCGAATCGGACGCTTAGTTCACTCAAAAACTGCCATTTTTTGTATATTTAGCTCTGTATCTACAAAATGGCGGGACCTGTCTTTGCCAAAAACTAAACACATCTTCTCCGAATCATTACAAATTGAATGTTTTTTAGATAATTCAAATTGGATACACCGTTCTATCAAAAACTCGATTTGTATTTTTTGCATTCTTTGCTCTGTATCTCCGAAACGGCTGGACCTGCCTTTTTCAAAAACTAATCAGCACATTTCCCTATCAATAGGAATCGAATGTTTTTTGAACCATTCAAATCGGTTGATCCGTGCGCCCGAAAACGTCCATACATACATACATACACACACACACATCCATTTTTTCTGAGGTATGCTAAAATGTTCAGAAACCTTCAAAACGTGAAGATATGTAAAAAATTTCAATTTCGATCTTCGGCCCATTACTATAACTACCCTACGGGAAGTTAAAAAAATACTTATATTATGTGTAAAGATGCTGAATGGGATATTTAACACGCAGATGCATCTAATACAACTCAAAAATCAATCGCAAAAGATACGTGCGTTGTTTTACGTCTTAATAACTAGATGTAATTTAGAGTCATATTTAATATTCAGCTAGTTTTCTATAAAACTTTACCACAGTCTCCCTCGATCCTGAATTTAAAAGAACTTTTTGCAATTCTGCACTTTTTGCCAAATCGCTGTTTGTTATGTTGCCAGCTTGGGAAAATTGTACCAGGCAAACAGTTGCCCAAGCACATACTGCTAAATTCTTTATCTTATTCATTAATCTGGAATATAATAAACAAAATCAGTTTGCAAATTATATTATGCACAAAGTTATGAATATTTTATAAAGAGCGGGGTTCAAAGGTTCTTAAAATTTATAAAAAAAAAAACAGGAAAAGACACATTTCTACAATGATGGAAGTTTTACTGCGCATAGTCACAATATAATTTATTCAAAGTCAAATTGGACTTCAAAGTTGCTCTATCTAATAGTTTTTTTACCAAAAAAATGCGAATTCTAAAAGATACGATCACCATTATAGGAATTTTAAAAATTGGGAAAAATAAAATATAAATATTACGCTATATTATATTTATTAAATATATTTCACTCACTTCTTCGAAATTCACACAATTTTTGACTAATTTTATTTCTATCACATGGCTTCACTTTATATGTAATATCACGATTGATGAATTCGTTCATTATTTTATATAATGCGTATAATTAATTACCTTCAAATTATCTAAAATAAATTAGAACACTATCTCAGTTTTTAATTTAAAATAAATCTCTCAAATAAATCTTGCATTTAATAACCAGTTATACCTGCGACTCTGTTTGCATAGAATTTAAGAGTAAAATTCAAAGTTTATTTTAATTGCCATATATTTGTATTGTTCTGTATTAAATAAATGATGTACGATTTATTTCTTGGACTATTTTTTGGAAGCCAGAACTTGTACTTTTGTCGACTTTTTATCAAAAAAGGCTGCACCGATTTCAAAAATTTTAAAATCAACCGAGCAACTTGACAAAAAATTGCATTGGAGTTTTGTGCGATGATCGCACGAGCTGTTTCTTCATAATATTGGAAAAAATGGTTATTTATAAATCAAAAACTATTTTTAACTTCCCGTAGGGTAAGTTATAGTAATCGCAAAAAAATCGAAAATGAAAATTTTTATATATCTTTACGTTTCAGAGGTTTCTGAATATTTTGGCATACCTTAGAAAAAATGGATGTATGTGTGTGTGTATGTGTGTGTGTGTGTGTGCGTGTGCGTGCGCGTGTGCGTGTATGTATGTGTGTGCGGATACAAATTTTTGTCGACGATTTCGGAAACACCAAACAAGCGATTTGAATAATTCAAAAAACATTTGTATTTGTAAACACGATTTGTATTGATAAGAGGACGTGCTGATTAGTTTTTGGCGAAGGCAGGTCTAGCCGTTCCGAAGATACGGAGCAAAAAGTGCCGAAAACGGTAACACAGTTTTTAAGACAACGGAGCGTCCGATTTGAATAATTTAAAAAACATTTTACTTGCATTGACAAGATGAAGAATTGATCAAATTTTCATGAAGGCAGGCCTAGCGGTTTCGGAGATCTAATAAAAAAAGTAAACAAAAAATGCCATTTGACGGTTAAAAATGATCATTAGACATATGCACATCAAATTATCAGATATTTTATAGAGATTTTAACAATAAGTATAAGTTTTGTTAATATTCCTATAGGTTCCGTACCAATGTTTATCCGTTAGACGGCGACTCGGCGCTTACGCGCTTCGATATTTAGTCTCTATGCATTGAAGCAGTACGATTGCTTTGAAAAAAGTTCAGAATTTCCAAAATATTTCAAAATGCATTTTTCTTCAAAAAGTCATTTTTTCAAAAAAAAGTAAATTTCTGTCAAAAATTTATAGTTTCTCAAAAATCTAATTTTTAAAAGTAAATTTTTTTCAAAAATGTTAATGTTTTAAAAAAAAAAATTTTTTGGTACGGGAAGTTACAGCAATTTGCCTTAAGGCTAGATGCCATGCGTCCCACTAGTTTCAAAGATACATTTGGTAAAGAACACGTATTCCTCTTTTCATAAATAATTGTTGGATTAATTTAAGTTGGAGTTCGAATTTAAGTTGGACGTATTTTATGAAACTTTGCACAGGGATAAAGTCTTATCATACATTTTTAACAATCATAAGCTTTGAAATTTGGATTATTAGGGCACGCACTTACGTAACACTTTGTCTGCGTATTTAGTGCTTATTCGTGTATTTAACACATAATTAAAAATATTATTTACACAAATCGGAAAGATCATATAATTAGTCTTAAGGCAAAGCGTCACTTCTACGTAGTCATATTTAATCCTTCATATCAATTAAAATCGGTTCAGTAGTTCAGTAGTCCTTTATGACCAAAAATTGTGACACTAATACTAGTGGTGTACGGCATCGTGCCTTAAGGCAAATTCATGGAATTTTTCGTACCATAATTATTCGAAGAATAAAATTTAGTTCAAAAAAAAATTTTTTTATGGAAATTAAGGACAATTTTTTTTTATCCAAAAGCAAATGTTAAGTCAACACAAGCAGGCAGTTTTTGAATCATTCAAATCGGATGCTTAGTTTTCTCAAAAACTGACATTTTTTGCATACTCAGCACCGTATCTCCTAAATGGCTATACCTGCCTTTGCCAAAATCTAATCACCTCTGCTCCGCATCATTACAAATAGAATAATTTTTAGATCATTCAAATCGGATGCTCCGTTCTCTCAAAAACTCGATTTTTATTTTCGTCATTCTTTGCTCCGTATCTTCGAAACAGCTGGGCCTGGGCTTATGCTAAAAACTAATCAGCACATCTTCTTATCGTTAGGAATCGATTGCTTTTTAAACCATTCAAATCGGTTCATCCATGCGTCCGAAAACGTGGATGAAAAATTGTATCCATACATAATACACACAATAGAAAACTAATTTTAATGCAAAATGTCACCTTTCCAACAAGCATAAATCTGATATTTTACAAGAAATCTATCAGCACAGCCATCTATCGAAGAAATAATGGATTTCTTTTTCTCCAAACTATTATTTGTTAATAATAAGACACTTTTTTATATTAACTTACAGTAGAGTAAGTTATAATAATTCCAAATAAAAATTCTTAAAAATTTTTTATCAATGGATGTGTGTGTGAGTGTGTGTATAAGTGTATATGTGTGTATCTATGTGCGGATACAAATTTCTGTCGATGATTTTGCGTGCAAGGATCGATTAGAACCTAAAACATTACGAATTTTTCAATTGAAAAAAGAATAATTTCCATTAAAAAGTATATCTAAGCATTTTACACAATGCACAACTCAATAATTTTTAGCTGAAACTTTATTATAGCAAATGCTATATACAAATATTGCTGGATTGAATTCTAATTCTATTTTATATTAATATAATATACATATTCTTTAACTTTTTTCCATATTTTTGGCAACATGACTATAAACATATTCAATTGCATCGATTCCCATCAAGTAGTCAATATGACCCCAACGTTTGTCTGCAATTTTCAGCAAACCTTTTATATTTGGCAACTGGTCTGCCAAATATTCAACATCCTGAAAAAAATAATTTGAAATAAATAATTATAAAAAAGTATAAAACTCTAAAAAAATGACCAATGAGTACAAATATAGCAATGTCAGGGATTCTTACTAGTAAGAAATACACAGTACTTCCAGTATATATATATATATATATTAGGGTGGTCCTTAAAATGGTCATTTTCGAATTTCCTTGCTCCCAGGGGCTCAAATGGTTCCAAATAGATAAAAAACAATTCTCTGAAAGTTTTAGCTCTTAATATTAACTTTTAGATAGAGCGCAATTCAATCAAAGTTTGTATGGAAAGAGCATCAAAAAAATTTTGAAAATTAAAAAAAAATGTTTTAGGTATAACTTAGCGACAAATAAATGAGCTTTATTCATTCATTTGTTTGCTAAATTTCATCTAAAAAACATTTTTGAAATTTTTGAAAATTTTTTCATGCTATTTCCATACAAAACTTTGATTGAATTGCGCTCTATCTAAACGTTAATATTAAGAGCTAAAACTTTCAGAGAATTGTTTTTTATCAATTTGGAACCATTTGAGCCCCTGGGAGCAAGGAAATTCGAAAATGACCATTTTAAGGACCACCCTAATATATATATATATATATATATATATATATATATATATATATTTATATTAGGCAAAAGTTTGCAATATATTTACAAGAGAATGAACCAACACCTTTGCAATTCGAAAATCCAAATCAGTTTAAGACAATGTTTTCGGAACATATCTATAATTTCAACCGTACTTTCAATACCACAAAAATTCTATTATTTTACATAAGGCAAAGAATGGTGACCGTTTAGTGTTTAATAAATTTATATATATATATATATATATATATATATATATACACATTAAATTATATTTACCCTAGCAGACACCATGTTGTCCTTATCAGAATAATACAAATAAGTTGGCGCAGTAAGTTTCTTCAAATCGTATTTTGGTGGAAAAGCTTGTCCATAAATCTTATTATTTTTGAACCATCCATAGTTGTATTTTTGGAAGTTTGCTGAAAAAAAAATTAAAGTTTGATCAAAACTTCTTTTACGACAAAAACAGACTGTTAATTATGAACTTTGTACTGTTTTTTGCAAATTTTCTAGAAGACAATTTTGAATCATAATTGAGTTGAGGAAAAACCAGTGTACAAGAAAAACCAATTTACAAAGTATGTTTTTGAGGTTTTTATAAAATTTGTGTAGTATCAAAATTGATTGTTCCTGGTCAAAAATTAAGAAACGAAATCTGTTTTTTTCGTTCGGATAGTTAAAAATTTAATATTCTGAATCAAAACTGGTTGTTTTTGGTCAAAAATTAAGAAACAGTCTTTTTTTGCTCAGATTGTTTTAAATTTTGTGTTGTATTTTTCGAAATTTTTAAAAAAATTCTAATGAATCAAAACTGGATATTTTTGGTTTCAAACTAATAAACAATGTTTGCTTTTTCGAAATTTGTATTTTGATTTAGGAGAATTTTTAAAAATTTTCTGAACTGATACTTATTATTTCAGGACATGTCTTAGTATAATTTTATCTCCAAATTTATATATTTTTTTAAAATGAGTATGAATTTTGTATCATTTCAAGATGATCTAATATATGAACTAAAATTTGCATTAAATTTTCTATTTTGCAAAAATTGTTCTAATATAGAATAATATCAATTTAGGTATTTAATATAGAAACGCTTAGCAGTTTTTTTGCAGTTTTGCTGAATTTGAAGAAGATTTTGTTTATTTATGATTAGGTTATTAATAAACCTATTTTTTTTTAGATTTTTTTTTTAATTAGAAATAATTGATTAATGAAGAAAATTAGGTTTTTGTAGATTTATGTCAAATACTGTATTAATAGGTCTGATATTATTTTTATGTTTTAAGAATGTCTAAAAATTTGTTGAAAATAATCTTAAAACTTTCCAACTTTGAGAAATTTTTCAAAAAATCCATGAAATCTTATCCACTTTTTTAAAAATAATTATTAGATTACGATTTAATTAATTCTTAAATATTTTACATTAAATTAAAATATTTTTCATTAATTTTAAATATTTCAAGGATTTTTACATTTTGCAAATTATTTAATAGATTTTTATTTTTTATGTAAACTAATTATATATAATATTTAATAAAATATAATGAAATTTTCTAAAATATATATGTTTGATATATCACTAAATGCCATAAATTTGCTTTAGATGAGCTTAGATATTTATCTAAATTTTTGATTATTATTGAAGTAAATTATAAATTAAATTTTAATTTTAAATTTAATTTTGACTTGATAAATTAAAATAGTTTTGAATATCTAAGTTTGAATTATATCTTCAAATTTGCCAATTTGTTATTTTATATTACCAGTTTAGTGAAATTTTACATTTTTCAAGAGGTTTATTATAAATTACCGTTTTGCGTGAGTTAAAATTAATTTATATTCAAAAATAAAATTCGACCTTTTGTCATTACAAGGTATAAATAAATTATTTAAATTAACTTTTATGCATTTGGATGTAATTTAAATTTTTTAAGTTTATTATAAATTATAATTTCGGTTTTATGAATTAGAACCGATTTTATTACATAAGTTTGACTTTAAATATGTCATTTTTTAGTAATTATTAATTACTACAATTTAGACAAAAAGTAGTACAAATCATCATTATTTTTCGTAAATTTCCCATTATTTTTTCTAGATTAATTATATCTATATATTTGCTTACCTGATGTTATCAATTGTGCAAAATGGAGCAGTTGTTTTGTAGATGCACCAGCTGGAACATTTTCCAAAATTTCAGGAATCAAAGTCTAGAAATTAAATAAAAAGTGTAAAATCCAATCCAACTGAAAATATCATCATAAAAATCTAAAAATGCATTCAGGCGTTTTATTCATAAACTGCGACGTTACTCGTATGTTATGAAGTTGAGTCAGAAAGACCATGTTAAATAACATCTTTTTTTTGACATTTGTGCGGTTTCTAGGTTATGATTAACGTAAAAATACAAATATTTTTAAGAAGTATCTGTAAATTCTTGGAAGTACAAAATGATTTGATAAAATTATATAGAAGTGAATTAGTGCAAAAAAGGGAGACCAGCTGTTATATAATCGAAAGGAATATAAATTGATTGAGGAAAAAAAATACTCATAAGTCAATTTTTTACTTACTGCATTTAATTGATCAGGATTGTAGCCAGCAATCATGAAATAGATATTATTGCACAAAATTCCCTGAGTCCAATCATCATCTTGGCAGAAGACTTTGCCAATTTCTTCAATAATTCCCATGGAAGGCAAAAATTCATTCAAACCAATTGCTGAAGCAACCCACTACAGAAACAACAATATGATAATAGATACTAGTTTTTTTTGTAATAAAAAAATATTTATTATTACCCCTAATTGAGTTTCAAATCTGGCAATAATTTGCAGAAGGATATTTGGCTGATGTTTCATGAAAATTGGTGGTGCCAAAGCCTGGAAGGATTTTATTTTGGCGTTGTATTCTGGTCGTTCTGTAGCCATTACTACGAAGTCAGTACATCCTTGGGAATGACCTAAAAAAAAACAAAAATCATAAAAAATATTAAATGCTAATATGTCGATTCTACCTCACAACAGACCAATGTTATGGCAAGGCCATGTTACGCTCCATCTTCCATACATTATGCTTCTGAATCATACTGAATACTATCAAAATGTCATGTATTTGCTGTGCATTCACACATAAACTGCAACGTCACTCGTATGTTATGAAGCTGGGTCAGAAAGATCCTGTTATCTAACATAGTTTTTTGACATTTGTGCGGCTTCTAGGTTAAGTTCTCTATCTAACGACCTGAGAAAAATGCCTGATTGCACAGCAACCGCATCTTTGTCAATATTTAGTATGGAAAGTTTTTCATAACATAGCCTTGCCATAACATTTGTCTATTATGAGGCCGAATCGGTTCATAAGTTTGCTAGGAATTAAAAAAAATAATTTTCTTACCAATGATGTGTAATTTTTCTTCACCAGTTACTGCAAGGATGTAGTCGATCATGGCAGTTACATCGAAATTTCCCATTTCGTGCCAACTGAAAAATGGATAAGTGATTATTAATAATTTGCTAAATTATTACAAATTTTATAATATAGATAAGTGATTATTAATAACTTGCAAAATTTTCACAAATTTTATATTTAGTTTATTATATAGAGCAGAGCAAATATTGTAAAGTAGTTAGTTTGGTTTTTACAGAATATTGATTAAAATTCAGATTTTTTTATTCTCTATTTTATTTACAACTGTCCATTTAATAGTTTGATAGTTTTCAGAAATTAATAAAATTTGAATTTGATTGGACTAAAGGAAAAAGTTTGTGTGGTTTTGTGAACAGATTTTTGACCTTTTGTCGATTTTTCCTCAAAAACGCCTGAACCGATTTCATAATTTTAAAACCGGTTTGTTTTTAGCCGAGTTTTTTGGTGACCTCACACATGAAAAAAATAAATGAATATTTTTAAACGATTTATAAGTAGTTGGTTAGGTTTTCACAGAAAAATGATTAAAATTCAGAAATTAATATAAATTTTATTAATTTGATTGGACCAAATTTGGGAAAAGTGTGTGTGTGTGTGTGTGGGTATGTACAGATTTTTGACCTTTCGTCGACTATTTCTCAAAAAATGGCTGAACCGATTTCATAATTTTAAAAGCCATTTTTAGCCGAGTTTTTTGGCGACCTCACATAAATATAAAATATAAATAAAATAAATGAATATTTTTAAACGATTTATTCATTTGGTATAAATATTTTTCATTGAAATTTTTTGCGATCCTAATTGGGGTCAAACTGATTTAAGGATAGAAATTTTTGAAATTGAATTGAAATTTTTGAATTGAATCTTTGGTAATTCCATAAAATATAACGGCAAAAACTTAAATTTAATAAAAAACTTCAAGCTATTATATAAATAGAAAACTCGAGACATTTTTTGGTTCTTTTCAAATTACTCTCAAATTTTATATAGGAGTACTCTTCTTTAGTTAAATAGGAAGAAACTAGATTTTTTTTATTTACATGCTAACTGTTACATACACACTCCAATATAAAAGTTTTGAATATAGCGACTTTGAATTTCATTTTTCATTCATTAGTATAAATAAAAAATTCGGGAGACTTTTTTGGTTTTTGTCAAATTACTTACAAACTGTATATGAAAGCAATCTTCTTGAGTTCGATAGGGAAAAACTAGATAAAATTTACTACATTCCCATGCTAACAGTTATATACACTCCGATATAAAAGTTTTGGATAAAATGACTTTGAATTTGATTTTTGTAAAAACTTGTTTATATTTTTGAAAACTAATTTAATTCAAAAACTATCCAAAAGATATTATAGTGCTGATTAATCTTGGACAGAGATCGGCTTTCTTTGTACCCTTTCTTTGTAATTAACTTTTTTATATAGGAACATTTTATGTTGATATATATCATGGTCTTACAGAACTTACTGAAATATTTCGGCCTTACGACAAGTAGTTTAATTTTAAAAATTCATCAAAGTTTGAAAAACGATTATGCTTTTGTGATGTGATGAGTCAAACATTATCAACTCTTTTAAATTTGGTATAATAAACTACAATTCTAGGACATAGAAGCACGTGTTTGTGCAATGTAATTAATATCACAAAAAATTTAAATATGTTTGAGAAAATTCAATTGGAAATCGATATGTTTAGATTTAATCAAAAGCGATTATCTAAATATCTAAATCTCAATTTTGGTTGATTAAGTCAATTATTAACTTGCCTCAAGGGAAAATGCCACTTTCAACTAATTATTTACCTGAATTGCCAGAATGCTGATTGAGCAGGACTCAATGAGATATGGTTCTTAGAATTGGTGTTTCCTCTGGCGTTGCCCAACCAAACATCGTAACCAAGTTCCGACAAATAGAACCCTAAATAATAATAATAATATTCTCATTCATCTTGTATTTAGTGACTTAAGACATGTTTTTACCTAAGGATTTATCTCCACTGACTAAGAAATCAGCAGAACTGGAGAAAAGTCCATGTTGAAGGAATGCAACTCCTTTGGTGACACTATTGGGTCTTCCTCTGGCATGAGGAACTCTATGTACTTCCAATATATATCCATCAGCAGTTTGAACACTGTGTTTTTCTGATGGATAACCGTGTTTTTCGATGATTTCAGGCTATAATAAAAAAAGAGTGCGCGTAAGGATCACACGCGATTGAAGTAAAGCTTATTTGCGACTGTACAAGATAGCATTTAAGTTAAAAATAAATACATCATATAACAAATTTGAAAATTTTTATTAGTAATTTGGTAACACTCGTGATGGACACATTTATTGGTGTCGACCATTATATACATTTATATAATGATGAATTACAAATTATATGTTTATAATAGCATTAAAAATATGTATAATATTTAAAACAATAATGTAATTGAAGTCATACTTCGAGTATGACATGATCGGTTTGTCATTGTAATTATCATTTAGAAATAAACCTTCATCAGAGAAATGAAATAATTCCTGATTAATGAATTCTGTAATATTCGTTCACACAGTGGATTATGTTAAACAACGCCTAAACAAATATTGTTTTCGCAACTTCACTCATCATGTAATAATTGTGTTTGAAGAACTTCATGTAATTAAAATTAACATACATTCATTGACTGCTTGTATTTTCTTTACTTTTTTGCAGGCGATATAATCTTATTCTTTGAGCAGCTGTAATATCTTTCTTGTCTACAAATATTTTCCATTTTAGTAACTTCAAAGATTTATAGAAACTTTGAATAATATAGAAAGAGTCCACAACCGCTGGACCTGCCTTTCCAAAAATATTAATAAAAATAAATGTAATGTGAAATGTTTGTTGAAAATTTGAGATAAGATTTGTGATTTTCGACGTAAACAAGATAATCAATCTGATTGGATTTACAGGATTTAGATAAGTAGATGTCATCTAGATTTTGATAATAAAATCATTCATCATATAGTAAGTAGCTTATTGTTGCTTTGACATATGAACTGTAGATAACGTTGATTGCAGATTTGATTTAGCCCATTCAAAAAAAAGATTATTTGCTGTTTTTTATTACATTTGCTAATTGTTTGTTATCTCGGCGTTTCGAGTCATTCTGAAGCGATTGACATCAAAGTTAGTAAATATAAGTAGGTTTGGGAAGCATACACACAAAATTTTATTTTTATCTATATAATCAAATATGGCTTCAATCAAAAGTATCTAAAAATGGACCGATTTTGAAAAATGTAAAAGCCATTTGATGTTATTTTTTACTTAACAGAAGTGTGGAAAATTGTTGTTTTTGCAGCAATGTCAGTACAAGTAGAAAAACATATTTTAAGTGTAAATAAATATTACTACTGCTTGATATAAAGTTAAACACAACACAGGATTTAAATTCGGAACTTTGTAGTATTAAGATAGAGGTCAATGGTTGTTCTATAGCCTTCTCTTGAAATATAATTAAATATACAAATAAAACGAGGTCAATAAATAATGTTGCCAAAGATAATAACATTTACTAAAAATTACTACTTATTGTTTTTGACATGTTTTTGCATTTCCAAAATCTTTGCCAAAATCTAGGGTAAAAGTTCATATAACTTCAATTTCACTGTTGAAGTCAATTTTATGAAAACTGAATAATATTTACTTAATATTTTATAGAAAGTTTGGTTCTAAAAATTCTTACCACTGTCTTTCTTGGTCCTACATTTAAAAGAGCCCTTTGCAATTCTGCCCTTTTAGCCAAATCGCTATTTCTGATGTTCCCAGCTTGGGAAAATTGCACCAGGCAAACAATTGCCAAAGTACATACAGCTAAAATCTTCATTTTCTAAACTTATCTGAAAAAAAAAGTATTCCAATCACCTTTCAAAATTCGCTGATAAAATGTATTAGGAATTTTTTTGAATAACAACTATAAATTACAAACTTAAAGAATTTTTTTTTATTTCTTTGAATTTAGTGACGCATTTAAAAAAAATATATAAAACTACTAGGTGTGACAAATTTGTATAATTAACATCGATCAATAATATATTTGTTTTATTAAAAATATTTTCTTAATATTTCCTAAATTTCAAAAATTTTTGCGAATAAATTATTTTGAAGCTGAATTTTTTAATTTGACTTTTTTGATGACAACATTTATTTTTGATTTAGATCATAAATTTAAAAAAACATCTAAATTCTTGACAAAGATCATGATGAGAGTGAAACAGATATTTGTTTAAAATCACAACAAATGTGCAAAAATTTACAATTGAAAGTTGATCTTTATATTTTTACAAATAAAGTCCACAAATAATTTTATAGATGTCATCTAAATTTTAATACTTTTAACAATTTGTTTTAACAAAATTCTAAAAAAATGTAAATAATTATTTAAATAATTGTTCAAAATCATAAAAAATATATCCAATACATAATTATAAGCTTTAATTATATTAAGAAAAATTGATCATCTAAAATAAATAACATTTACATATCTTTCTAAAATAATAGATTTTATCTAGATTTCGAATAAAAATTAGTCGATATTCAATTTAAAAAAAGATCTAAAATAATATTTTGCCACAGAAGACAATGAGAATATTTGCAACTGCAAAATTTGTGCAAAATGTATAATTCAAAAATCAAAGATTTTATCTAGACTATATTTTTTTTAACAAAATGTGATCACAATCTTAAAATTTGCGATTAAATTTTTGAAACAGAATAATAAAAATAGTGCATTTAAAATCACATTTTGTTATACATTATAATATTAAATTTTGAGACATTTTTTTAAAAAAATGTGCTCACCAAACTAAAAAATTTGAGTAGATTGATTATTAACTCAGATGATAAAAAAAATGTGCGAAAATTTACAATTACTTTTTTTAGCTTTTACAATTTTTTTTACAAATATAATGTATTTATATATCCAATTTCAAAGATTTTATCTCAAGTTCAAATATCTTAACCAACTTTTCTCTTACCAAAAAATTAAAAAGAATTTTACCACGTGTATTACAAATGAGAAAAAAGTTTTGAGGAAAATCATAATAGGAATTTTAAAATCTATGTGTAAAATTAATAGGAACTTATTATGAAACTAAGTTACTTATATCATATGAATTTCACTCACCTTTCCAAAATATTCACAATTTTTCCAAATTTTATATCTTTTCCGAGGCTTCACTTCACATACAATATCACTATCGATTAATTTGTCCATTGTTTTATATTATGCGTGTAATCATTTATCTTAAAATTATCTGAAAAAAAATCACTGCTATCAATTTTTAATTTAAAATCAGCGCAAAGTCTGCCATCCAAATCTTGTACGTAAATCTTTAAATTTTAATCCTGCATTACAAACATATTTAATAACAATAATAATAAATTGATTCATAAATAATATCATAACAGACTTATTATGTAGATCAAGATAATATACAAGATTATATAAGATAATAGTAGATTTGGATATACAATGTTTTTTGTATGAAAGTAAAAGTAATTGATTTTGTTAAATGATGAAAGCTCGAAGAAGCCCTAAATAGTTTTACACATATGTATATTAAGTTTCCAATTTTAATCTCAAACGATTCAGAATAACTTGAAACGTCAATAAATTAATTAATTTATAATAGTTCCTCTTTCAGTTTGCAACATTACTATATAATAAATTTTGTATCCAATATAAAATAATAATACTCTTTGTTAATGGTAAAATAAAATTTATTACTTTGATAATATTTACATAACAGTATTCTATTTATACAATAATACAAGGTATATTATTCCTTTGGGCAGGCAGTCGAAATAGAATGATTTTGTTGAAACTTCTTTCTTTTATACCATGATGGAGATACCCCCTCTTTCACTCCTAGATAGATATCCTCATCAGGTCCGCATTCTATATATAATTTTGTATTCTAACACCTCCCCTCAAAATTATATTTATTATACTATTTGCAGTCCATCCATTCCAATTCTCCTCAGACACTCTTCGTGTTTATTTCTAGTCAAACCTTTAGTAAGCATATCTGCTGGCATCTGTTCGCTGCATAGAAATTGAATATTAATTTTCTTATTAATATATTCATCACGTACCTTGTGATATTTTAATCCGATATGCTTCGTTCGTGGATGGAACCTATTGTTTTTTACAAGTTGTATAGCACTCTGGCTGTCATTATATATTGTAACCGTTTCACTTCCTATATCTAGAGTCTTCAATAATTCGTTCAAATATATAGCTTCCCTTGTTGCCTCACTCAAAGCTATATATTCAGCTTCCGTTGTTGATTGAGCTACTATTTTCTGTTTTCGCGCTTCCCAACTGATAGGCGCACCTGCAAATATGAAGCAAAATCCCGAATATGATTTATAGTCAACTATGTTACCTCCCCAATCTGCGTCTGCAACTCCAAATAAATTTTGATTTGTTTTCTTATATTTCAACCCATAATTCAATGTACCTTTCAGGTACCGTAATACTCTCTTTGCTGCGTTCCAATGTGTTGTATCGTAATTCGTATTAAATTGACTTAAATAATTTACTGCATAGGCAATATCTGGTCTTGTAGTTACTGCCAAATACATTAATGCCCCTATTAAAGATTGATAAGGATACTTTTGCATGATATATTCATTGGGTTCCTTAGGTTTAATCAGTTGGAGTCTAACCTCGCATGGTGTTGATACTATTTTACAATTTTCCATATTGAAACGATTTAGTATATTTTCTGCATAAGAACGTTGTTTTAAATATACAAATCCATTTTCCTGTTTGAATTCAATTCCAAGACATCTATCTACTTTGCCTAAGTCTCTCATCTCAAAACATTCAGATAAAGATAGTTTAATTTCATTTAACCAATCTTTATCATTTGATGCAATTAATAAATCATCAACATAAATAACTATCAATGTATGTTTTCCTGATTTATTGCACATAAACAAACATGGGTCTTGCGACATTGCTTTGAATCCCATTGTCTGCAATTTTGTTACAAATTTTTTGTGCCATTGAATACCTGATTGACGTAATCCATATAGTGCTTTCTTCAATAAACATACGGGATCTGGGCTTTTCTCAATATTTTTCAGCCAGGTCTTCGCTGTATCTCTAATTTTCTCAGTAGCCGGTTTTTGAATAGTACCCAATGGTTTCTTATTCACAATTTTATATAATACTTCATGTAATTGTTCTGGCAGATTCATGTAGACTTTTTCTTCAAGTTCTCCATTTAAATATGCAGTTACGACATCCATTTGATGAATTTCTAAACCCATTTCCGCAGATAATGCTGCCAATAGTCTAATAGAAGTTGATCGTGCCACCGGAGAATATGTCTCACAAAATCTTCACCATATTTTTGTGAACATCCTTTTGCAACTAACCGCACCTTTTTTCTATTAGGTTCTCCATCTAATTTTGTTGTAAAAACAAATCTGTTTCCAATAACTTTCTTTTGTGTGGGTCGCTCAACTATATCCCATGACATATTTTTGATTTGCGCAAGGTACTCGTCTTCTAACGCTTTCCTCCATTCGTCAGCATCACCTAGCTGACTAGCTTGTTCCCAAGTCGTAATATTAATTTTGGATATATTAAAAGCATTTTCAAATATTTCACATTTTTCACTAATCACATTGTTTTCGTTTGAAATCTCTTTATCAACCTCCCCTTCTCCAGAGGATTCTTCGATCATCTCTTTATTTATTTGATATTCTTTTCGCGGCCTTCCCGCATGACCTGTCCGAATAATCCTAGGACGCCCTTTTCCACGTTTTGATTGCTGCTGTGTTGGTCTTTCATGGTTTGTATTTTGCTCGACATTTCCTAATTTTAAATATACATCATAACCATTTTCACTATATATCTCACTATATTCATTATTAAATCCAGAATAGTTCAAGAATCTAACGTCTCTGCTCTCAATTATCTTATTGCTTCCCGGTATATATATTCGATAAGCCTTAGCATTATTCGAATAACCAACAAAGATTCCAGGTTTAGATCTCGAATCAAATTTTCCTTTGATATTACCATTTTTAATCAAAACATATGCTTTTGATCCAAATATTTGTAAATAACCTAAATTTGGAATTTTTCCAGTCCATACCGTATATGGTATACATCCATCTAGTGCACTTGTTGGACATCTGTTTCTAGTGTAATTGGCATTGCAAACAGCCTCAGCCCAAAACCGTTGTGGTGCCCCGCTTGCTTTAACATGCAACGTGCCATTTCTATCAATGTCCGGTTCTTCCTTTCGGCTACACCATTTTGTTGAGGCGTATACGGTGAAGTAAGCCGTCTTTTGATACCATTATTATTTAAAAAATTATTGAATTCATTATTACAATATTCTCTGCCATTATCTGTCTGCAAAGCTTTAATCTTGTGTCCAGTTTTGTTTTCTACATACATTTTATATTGTTTAAATGCACTCAGTACTTCGGATTTACACTTTATGAAATATACTTCACACCAACGCGATGCATCATCAATAAACGTTACAAAATATTTCATACCTGAGAATGAAGGAGCTCTCATTGGCCCACATACATCACTGTGTATAATTTCTAATAAATTCTTCGTACGAATCTCCTTCGATTTTGGAAAGGGTAGTCTCGTTTGTTTTTCACTAACACAGATTTCACAATTTGTTAACCTTTTATTAATATTTACATTTAAACCGTGCACTCTTTTATTTTTAATCATTGCTTTAATGTCATATTCATTCAAGTGCCCTAACTTTTTGTGCCACACATCAATACTCTTTGTATTTTCACTCACACTTTTCGCTGCATTCACTTTTTCATTAATATAATATAAATCACCTCGACGACGTGCTTTCAATTCAACCTTGCCTTCTTTAGTTAGAAATGCACTCTTTCGGGTTAAAAATCACTTTATATCCATTATCAGTGGCTTTAGATACTGATAATAAATTAATTCGTAAGTCCGGAACATATAACACATTTTCTAATCTCACGTGTTTATCTTTATTTTGTTCAAACGTGGTCTGAATATCTCCAATTCCTTTAATAACAGTACAGTCGTTATTAGCCAGTTTCAATTCCGCATTTGATCGATTAAGGTTTTCAAAATTATTCTTTTGATGACACATATGGCTTGTACACCCGCTATCTAAGCACCAAATATTGTCTGGTAATGATGATTGTTCATTAAAGCCAAACAACACGCTTTGTTCACTACTATATGTTGTGACTGCTTACCGGCTGGATACCTCGATCGGCAGTCTCGAGCAAAATGTCCTCCTTTTTCGCATCTATGACACTTTATTTGCCGACGTGATTCAAATTTGGTTACGCAATCACGTGCAAAATGTCCGACTTTTTTGCATTTATGGCATATACTTCTTCGATAGGCAGCATTCGATTTATGATCTGATGGCTCCTTATTTATTCTTTCCGAATAAAGTATCCCTTGTGAATGTTTATTTTCCTCATCTAGTTTGTTGCCTTGGATTCTGTCAAACAATCTAACCTTTAAAACTTCCAGTGTTGGCAACTTCTCCTGTGCTTCTATGGATTCTTTAAACATTGCGAATGATTCAGGGAGACTGTGCATTAGTAACGTTACCAGCATTTCGTCTGGGACTACAATGCCGATATCGTTGAGTTTCGCAGCAGTTTCACAAAAATCTGTCACATGTTTTGCCAAATCATCGCCTTCATGCATCTTTAATGTTACGCATTTTTTCATGAGAGTTGTTCGCCTCGTTGCACCCCGACTTTCGAATAGTTCCTGCAATTTGTCCCATATCGCTTTCGCGGAACCGAGACGCGCGCACATTTTTAATTCTTTTCCTCTCATGTGTAGTACCAAATCAGATTGCGCTTTTCCGTCATTTATAACCCATTCCGCATATTTTTCGGCGGTCAATGGTTTCGCTATTTCGCCGCTTACATATCCCCATAAGTCATTCTTCTTCAGAATGGCTGTTAAATGAATTTTCCATTCATCATAGTTCTCCTCGCACAATGGTTCAATTTTGATTGAAGACGTCATCTTTTTTTGTAAACAACACTACACTTTAAAATCTATACTTCAAAAACACTCACTGTTTACGTCAGGATCCCGTTACTCGTTATCAGTCGCTGGATTCCCGAACTCGCTCAGTACGCTGGGCTTCTACCTGGACTTGTACCTGGGATTCTACCTGGGATTTCACCTGGGCCCATAACCAATGTTAATGGTAAAATAAAATTTATTACTTGATAATATAATATTACATAACAGTATTCTATTATACAA